>NC_050185.1:10217500-10487500 GCF_008315115.2 Sander lucioperca | reverse complement strand
CACATGTAGCAGTAGAAATGGACTAAAGAGAAGCTGAAAGTTAACAAGACATCATCAGCCAAGGGCCGCTGTGGAGGAAAATGTATGCTAGTGTAACGATTTGAGCTGCAAAGAAAAGAAGACGGACAACTCTGACAGTGTTGGCGACAAATTCTCAATCTGGTGTGACCAAGGGGGTAAGTCTCTCTCCTCAACACGTACCTCCTATGGCGCCATTTTGATGCTACCTAGCTCTCACCCGCTGTTAGCATTCCATTGACTGCCATTCATTTTGACGTCACTTTGACAGCGAATAACTTTACATCTGAAGCGTTTAAAGACTATTTGTCCATTGTTTATTTCTAAAGAAACACGACAATGTATAAAAGGCTTCATTATCTTGTCTCTCACGTTATGATTTTTGTAATTTTTGTAAAAATAGGCGATTGAGTCATAACCACACGACTTACTGTCGCATAGTAGAGGAATTACCGTATAGTACAGGAGAAGCTCAAAGGCAGTTTCAACTTACATTAGCTGTTTAAGTTTAATCACTAATGTTAACTAGCATTTTAGTAGCAGTAATTAGCCTGTGCCTATGTTATCTCCTTACATATACCTACACTCTCCGTCTCTGCAAGATTGGGAATGATTGAGATTTCTCTTGGCACAGCTACCAGAAGACTTACAACTTTCAGACAGGTTGCTCACGTCACATCTACGTCTTCAAGCTCAGTTGGAGGATGCGCATTAACGCTCAGCCATCAACGGAAAAGTGCTTCTAATATACTTCACTGGTCTCCGTCCAGAGCAACGGGATATGTTGGTTTATTTATTTAACTGTCTATGGGTGTGACCAGGAAGTTTCATCCAGAGCAGTCACAGACAGATGCTATATATCAAGCGTGTATTACACACGAAAAAAGAAGACGTATTTTGGTTTACTGAGCAGTGGGGAAAAGTGTGGTTTGATGAGTCATCATGCTCTATTTGGTGCAAACCAAAAGACATAAAGAGGCATAAGGTCTGATAAAACAGTCTGGACTCTCTGGATGATATTTACGGTATCTCTCTACAGGGCATACTGGACAATTTGATAACCACAAAACAACGTTAACAACACACACTATTACCCGGGTCACCACATCTAAGCCCAGGCGGAAGTTTCTGTAGCAGTGCCTGGATGTTTTCCATCATTACAACACAATTAGTAATGTATGTGGTAACGGTGATTGTCTCCAACACAGTTGTTCCTGTACAGATAGCCTGTATGTTGCACATGGAGTTCAACAAAACAATGTAACCTTTCATGGAAATGACCATTACTGTGTGATTAAACTAAATTATTATGTCTGCTTAAACTTTGGTCATACAAGCTGAATACTTGTTAGGAACATAAGGCTGTGAATGTGTGACATTTGTTGGTCGTCATTGACATTTTCATAATTTTTTAGGCTTTACCCCTTGACATTTCACTTTACTTTGTAGTTTGGGCACTGATGATTTGGTCTCTTTGGAGCTCTGTTAGTTGAAACTACAGTATTGACCTTATTTATAACTTTCATTCAACCCAATATAACCCAACAACAACAAAAGTCAAATTGGTAAACATACCTTAGAGTGTAAGTCATATTTCATGCACCATTGTGTCTACCTCTTGTAATTACTTAAAAATAACTGAAAAAAAAACAACCTCTGAAGTAACTGTCATTATTGATTCAAACCCTCCTTATCTGGATGCAGATGCAGTATATCTTCACCGTCTACATGACCTCCCTTGGCGCCACCAGGACCGCACTGCTCATTGCATTCGCTTTCTTTTTTTGTGCAAAACTGAAAGAGAACACAGATCAGTGTCAAACGCATAGACTCTAAAGAGGTCAGACACATGATGAAACGGAAGAATTGAAAAAGTAAAGGTTGCCAACCAAACACACACTGACAACTAAGATGTTCATGGTACAGTACATGATCAGCAGTATACTGGGTGTGTGCAACCTAGACACATATCATTTTAAATAAAATCTAAATATTGATTTGAAATATGTACTTAAGCTGAAGCAAAGACCAAGAAATTTAAAACTAATAAGTACTCTCTATTAGTTCAATCTGTGAGTAGCCTATGTAGCTTTTCAGCCCATATGACCCCTCATCTAAAACACAAAATGGAATTTCATGATTATTTATTCTCTATCATATTGTTTGTGTTGTTGGCAAACTGCACAAACCCTTAAAAAAAAGTCTGGTGCTCTGATGTTTTATTTAAAATGTATAAAAGTAATTGCACCTCTTGTAAGGCTGCTTTAATTGGTATTCATGTGATGTAGTCCACATTTCTATGTTCTAATACATGAGCAAGAGCTGCCTATATGGATCTGTGTTAAACGTGTCTGAGAGTGAAAGTGCTGGTGAACTTTTTGGCTGGGAGGAGAGGCAGTACACTGCATCCATGATGATGCGGCTGCTGCAGGCGGAGTCTGCTGGCCTGAACCCTCTTTTTCTGTCTGGCTGCTGTCCTGTTATCGGTCTGGGTGTGGTCTTGCAGTCAGGGGTACCGTTAGCAGGAAATCAAGCTCCAGTCCATTTCACTTTAAGCCGAAACAAAGAAAATAATATTCTCACCGCGCTTAGGGTTGAAAATAGTTCTTCGTAATCAAGCTAAAAGTCACGTTTGTGTCCTCGAGACGGGAAGGCGTTTGATTGGCGCCGTTGTTCTGATGGGAAAAAAAGTTTTCTGCTGGTCTCGCTAACATAGTCGTCTGATTTAATAACTTTTTTTTTTTTTCTAAAACCTTAACCGGACGTTAAAGAAAGGAAAGATGCCGAAGACGGTAAGAATGAAAACTGCATTTCGTTATCATGTAAAGATGACCGTATTTCTATTGTCTGCATGTCGACCTCTCTCCGGCATCCCTATAAAATTACAAATGGGACTTATAGTTTGAAACTGGTATTTAATATTAACCTTAAAATAGCCTTAATTGCATCTCTGGCACACATTATGGCATTTTAACATCCTTTAAATTACATCCCTTCAGACTCACACTGGGATTGCTGGGGTACTTTCCGTTATGTGTGTGGGTGCGCGTGCGCGCTCCCGCTAGTTTGTTCATTAAAACTAGCGCCTTTAATCAGAAAATTCATTCAGCCATTCGGGTTTAGTACGGCACGTTATTACGTTACTATGAGCTTCTCTCCGCAACTAAAGAGCCTGTAATCACATTTATAGAATCGGCTTTCGGCGGAAGCCGCTGTGTGGCAGGCAGTAGCAAACGAGCTATAGGCCTTCTTTTCAGTCAGGTCTAACAAGGAGGAATTTGAACTGTCATTCAGGCCAGCTGCTGTGCTGCCCAAATCTGGAGCAAATGGAGGCAAACTTAAAACAGGGAGGTGGCATAAGGGGAGGCAGAAGAAGAACTATTATGCCTTATTGTTACTGTTAAGAAAATAGGCCAAAATGTTGCTCTGCGCTGTGATATCAAATGAAGAAGCACCCAAAGCTTCATACATTAGTGCTGGTGTAGCTCTGAACAAAGAGAAGGACGGCCACACACTCACACCCACAGACTTGACTCTTTGTTTTATTCAAACAGCACTAGAATAGGCAAAGCCCAAGGTTTCAGCTCATGCCTTTAACCACCTAGCACAACCAGAAGTGAAAGTGGTGTCTAAAAAAACCCCATCTCTGCTGGCTTTGTCTCAGCATAATGCTTATTGAATTAAGAAGATCGTATACAAACTGAAATCTGTGTGCAGTCCTTCTCATCCACAGTTTGTTAGGAGATGTAATACCCACATGCACTCTCGGATAATAAAAGGAACGTTATGCTACAAAAAGAGGCACACATGACATGGCATGAAACTGATGCTAAGTACCAAGCCATTAATATGTCACAATGTAGACACTGTAAATCATTAAAGCACTATCTTAGTATTTTTTTTTTTCAATGGAGCAGCATCAGATTGTCTTGTGTATTATTATTCTGGGTACATGCTTTAGACTCACAATCTACCCCTTTTTTTTAATAAAATCTATATCATTCTAAGCAATGTGATACAAGGTCATTATGTGTTAGTGTAATTGTAACAAACTTGCATGCATGTATATTTTATCACTGCTGACATATCATTAAACCTGACTTGTAAATCCCCTGCCCTTTCAAATTACAAATAGAAGTACAAATAGTACCAAAGGTTGGAGCTGCTTTCTTCCTGCTGTATTGTTTCTGCTAGTACTCCCTCAATATTCTTTCTAGCTGTCAACCTAAAAAAATGCCATAGCATTCTGGCAT
Source organism: Sander lucioperca (assembly GCF_008315115.2). Taxonomy (NCBI): domain Eukaryota; kingdom Metazoa; phylum Chordata; class Actinopteri; order Perciformes; family Percidae; genus Sander; species Sander lucioperca. The sequence goes on along the minus strand of NC_050185.1, from coordinate 10,483,229 downwards.
TTGAAGTTCATACTTAAAGAGCGTTCACTACCCTCCTCTTCCCGGAAGGAATTCCTCTAATCACGTCAGCGTTTTAGAAAAAACTTTACAGGGCCATTTTGTTTAAGTCAAATTGTGCAATTGTATGAATTTATGAATTAGTTACTAGCATGGAATTGGCACATTGATTCATAAAATGTTGCTTTAAATTTTATGTGCAGAAGAAAAAAACTATTGTGACACATTATTGATCAGAATCATAGGTTAGTATCCTGTTTGTAGTAAATGGAGCTCAACAATATCTGCAGTTAAGGTGGACTTTCATGTGTTCTGTACTGCACCGAAGCTGATAAGAATTAACATTGTTTATATTTTCCACTGCAATTGTTTACTACGCTTTTCATATGTATTTGTAGTTCTTCGCTTAGTGTCTTTGTGCCAAATCTCTTCAGAGGGACGCTGTTAGCCTCAACAACACCAGAGTAGTTGCCTGTAGTATGTGTAGCAGCTACTGAAGTAACAGCTGGGGACCTGAAGGACCTCTAAATAATCTGTTTGGCAGTCACGATCAGTTTACAAGCACACAGACACTGCAAGCTGCAGCTGTGTTGCAGAGACCTTCGCCTGTACATACTAAAAAGAGGAAACTAGTAGTGGACAGAATAGATAGTCAAGAGGAAGCAGCATGAATTCCTCAAAATAAACAGGGACAACAAACGATGACAAAATATTGTTGTGAGATATGCTAGACAATAAGGCTTATATTCATTAATAAGCAGCCTATGATGTGTTTCTAATATTAAACATATAAACTAGGGACCACTAAGAGAAGTTATAGTGCAGCAAAGCCTAAATACATCAGGCTAATATGCTGTCATCCCGTCCCAGGATCAATCATTGCACCTTGTGTGGATTGTGATATCAGTGTTGATGAAGTGGTCTGCTTCCTTTAGTAAAGCTTGCGACGCCATGTGAAGATGCAGTAGACAAGGCGTATGAAAGAAGGAAGCTGGATGCACTGATTCAGCAAATGATCCAAGGCTCACTGTGCTGTGCTTAGTGAAAGTTATTTCCCTGATTTGTAGTCACATCTACAACAAGCCAGCTCAGGGACTAAAATCTGTGGCATAAAAATTGTTTTTTTCCATTAACTGTTTTGGTGGTTTAATTAGTTTTAACTATAACAACTTTGACATTTCACAAAAGCAATAATTATTGAGAAACTCTGCCTTTGCTGGACTCCTCTTGGCAGTGCTTAACGTTTCCCAAGGAAGTCATATTGTGACTCAAGGTTACTCAAGACTTACATCAGTTCCTCTCTGGTTATTTCCTTGCCTGCAGCCTTATAAGGACTTTCACATCACAGTCTAGCTGTTTTCTCCTCCCTGCTCTCTCCTAGCGTGGTCTTCAGATGCCATGCTCCACTTTAGATTGCATTACAGCAGTGCAACAAGTTCAGCACTTGCTGTAGGTCTGTTTTTATTAGTGTCATTTTACATTTTAGTGGTTATTAGTTTTGCATCATCGATGGGTTAGATTGATTTGCTGTGACGTGTTGTGCGGCTTATTTGCTTTTTTTTAACGGAAGCACTCCCAATTTACATAAAATTACGTTTTAAATAGGCCATTTCTTCTCAAGCACTAAAACTAAAATAATGTTCTGTTTGGTTTAATTGCTTAAATCTGACCCCATGTTGTAATAAAAAATATGTATTTTTCCAGTTCACTGACTGTCCTTAACAACAGTGTGCTCTCTTGTTTTCCTACTTGCTGTTTCAACAATAGAACCACTTTAGTGTAAGTACAGCAGACAGACAGTTTTCAAACCAGTTTTTCGTTATTCACAACTGGTGAATAATGTTAATCATATTAACACTTAACCTTTTTATACACAAATACAGAAACCGCCTGTTATTATTATTACACAAAACTTGAGTCTGACTTACCATTTTAGCCTGTTAAGTAGAAATTACGACAGCTGCAGTTTTCTTGTTAGGTGGACCAAACTTTTAACAAGTGTGGCTATGGAGAAATGGTAAATGAAAAGACCCAGCGGTATGCATGCAGGGGATTAAATGAGTGTGTAGTGCACATAGCAGAGAAGATTAACAGTGTGTAGAGGTACTGAGGTGGTGGAAAAACTACAATCAAAACTTCTGGAGTTTTTACACAAATAGCCAGTTCAATATTTTCTATTTGGAGGGTGTGAGAAAATCAAACTTCTGAAAGTAAGTAAGTCTTTGTTGTAATTCATTTATTATTTATAATTTTTATGTAGCATACTAGTTATCCTTGGTTTTTGTCTATTTCTAAAGCTGCTGTTGGAACAAAATAAATCATCTTAACCAGTTTCTGTTTAAATCATCTAATGTTTTTTTAGTGGATATAACCTACCATTACAGACATTAAATATTATTACAATTAGATGTTTCAATGACATGAGAGATGAATACATTATGGTTATTTGGCCCTCATTGTAATGAAAGTGTCTAGTACAACCTTCAAGCCAGACAAGTTCAAACTGTGTACATAATAAAAGAACAGCATAAAGCTAAGCTTTACAGTAAGCATTAGTCCACATAATACTGCAAACACAAGAGCCTGTGGTTTGTATCAGTAGATATCTTGTGTTTATGTGGTAAACGTGTCCTTAATTATTACTACGTGTACACCAAACAAATAGAGCATGAGGCTACTCTACTCAACATACTGTATGTCTGAGTGTTACCAGTGGAAGTCATACTGATTGGGCTGCAGGTATTTTGGCAACTTGTAGGGATTGAACTTTGCTTGAAAATGGAATTAGGTATATGAAAACATGTATAAGGTGGAGAATATAGTAAGACAAGCATTAGCACCTTCATGTTTCGGCATAGCCTTTTTGTTGGTTGTACATATTTTTGTGTATATGGCTGTAACAATATAACACAAGGATTTGAACCCAAAAGCAGACTTGGCAGACAAAAACCAGTAGAGATAAAACAGTCCTTACTTGGTCAGTAGGAGGCTTACAGTTGGCAGTATGATGGCTGGCACAAATGCACGGGTCAAAAGGAAGGCAGTATGTCATCAGAATAAAGGCAGCCCAAACAGAACAAGCGCTTGAAAGCTCAGGCAACATATTCAATTTGGCAAGGAGTAGTAACATCCGATATAAATAACAGGATTAATAATAATGGGGTTATGTGGGACAGGTGTGCAAGCTGGTCGCCATACATAGGTGAGATAATAAGAGTCAATCAGCAGGATGCAGATGAATGGAGAGGATGAAGCATGCTAAACAGCTATTTCGCATATATTTGTTTCTATTTCTGTATTGTTTATTTCTTATTAATGTTAAATGTTTGTGTATGTATGCACCATTCCCCAAGGCAAATTCCACATAGGTGTAACTTACTGTGGCAATAAACCCTTTTCTGATTCTGATTCTGATTCAGCAGGCTCTACCATAATGGCTGTCAGAAAGCCATTTATTATGGTTATAATGACATTTGATTCATTTAAAAAAAGTGGTCGTGGGAAACAGTTCTCAAAGACCCTTTGCCTTTGTGTTTACTGTCCCCTGCTTAGAGAGAAACCTCATCCTCTTCTCCATCCTCCCTCTTCCTGTCGCCAAGTTTGTTCCCCATATCTTTAGGGTTTCTTCAGTGTAATGCTACGACGCACCCAGCACAGGACCACAGGCTAAACTGGATAGCAGACAGGATGAGAACAGATTACCGCAAGAAGAGTACTGTTCTGTTCTGTTTTTACTTAATAAAATTTGAATTGTTTTCTTGTAGCTTAGATACTTTACTGTTAGCTCACTGCAAACTAACTTCTGTAGTGGAGGGTAATATGTGTATATTGGCTTTAGAGGATATAAACATGCTTGTTATTTTGCTCAAGTCTTTTCACATGATTTCCCTTGTATTATTGGCTTCAAGCGATAACATAACAAGGCTGTTATGCTCTGCTTCACACAGACTTGGTCATCACCGTCACATTTTCCCACATTTTCCCACATATTCAGCTTGGCATAAGAACTGTTAACTGTATGCTGATGGGAGTGACACGGTTAAAGTTTAGATTTCAAATACTAACTGTACTCACATTTTACTATAACTTTTCCACCTGACTGGATGGAATCTGACCCCCAATTTCAAATTTTGTTGCCTCTGACATCCGCAGTTTGTCTTTCAGATAGGATGTGAATCAGGTAGTGGTAGATGTCAGTAGCGTGGTTGCTGTGGTTACAAGGGTGGATCCACTGTTAAAGAGATGTGTAGCGTATAAGCTGAACTTGTGTGACTGTTGTGGACAGCATGACTTAAAAGTACGACTCAGATTTAGCAACTGTCATGTAAAGTAGTTACATTTATTATATTTGTCACACGTAGGATGTTCTTTGAATGTACAGCCTGCCAGACGTGTGCTGCTACGCTCAGTTGATGCAAAACATTTTTGAGCGTTTTAAGTTTTTTTTTCTTCGTATCCCAGACTGTATCTGTGGTGTAGCCAGACCTTGCTCCACAGCACTGTGGAGCTAGGTCTGGCAATGCGAGACTAACATTGTTGTTCCCTCTTGCTCCTAAAACCACTTAGCGGTCGGTATCTTCTTTGTTGTCTCGGCTTTGGTTGGAAGGACTGAGGTTGTGAACAGCACACAGAGATAACACTGGTGTAGGAATGTAAGGGTGGTGACTGAATGCTGAGATGTCGAGGGTTCCCAGGGAACATTTTTACTATTAAGTCTTCTTTCTGGAACGTCTATGATTTTTTATATGGGGATGTTAACATATATGTTTGTTTAAAGTACATCTCAGTGAAGAAAAAAAACTATGCTAGACTGTACTTACATCACTGGGCGTGCTCTGGGCTATACTGCTTTAAATCACACTGTTACAGTGTTATATTGGTATTGGAATTGGTCTTTCGAAATGTTTAGCTTCTTAAAAGTTGTTAATAGTGTTGGTGTGATAAAAAACAATGAAGAATAAGTCATGGAAACTTGACTCATGGGCCTGTGAGCGGTATTTTTGAGCATGTGCTAATAATAGTGTGTTAAGTGTTTTTGAATTCTGGCCATGAGAGACACACCCTAACCAGACAGAAAATGTGCGAGCGCGGTTCCTTTTTTTCATGCAGAATTAGCCATTCTGACTCAGGAATTGAAACCCTGCAGGGTGGTCATGAACTGAACTCTTATCTACACACTAATGAAAAAATGCTCATTGAAGTTCATAATTGTCACATTAAAAAGTGGTATGTCTAGATGACTTGAGGCATCTGTGTTGGAGTGTAGGCTCAGGTTGTAGGTTTCACTACAATTCTTTCTGCTGGTGATGACAGGAAGTGACAAGAGGGGCAAGTATCCTGAGCAGTAAATGGGGTCCTGCTGACATGAATGGGAAAGAACGCAACTCTAATCAGCCACGTAGCTGGGAAATAATACGTACCATTGTTGGTCAGGGCAGGCGTGGGCCTCAGCCTGCACAGTTTTGTCCCAATAGACATGTTTGCTGCTGTTTTCGTCATCTTTTAGAGAACAGAGGAAATTAGAAATGCCTACATGGTCAGTTTACTCTGTGCAGAATTAATTTATTCTCTGGGCGACCTCATTGAGGCTCTAAGGTTAAATAAATTCAGTCAACCCATGACATATAATTTTGCAATACACAAACATTCCCATTCTCTTAAATAAGAAGAGCCTCACTGGCTAAATAACCAGCTGTGTTACCTGACGAGGATAAACCTACTTAACAAAGTCTGTTCTTGGTACATTCTGCTACCACAGATAGCTTAGCAGAAAGCTGACAGGTTGCTTGATACATGACAGGATGTAGGCGACTCTCATGAGAGCTCAGTGTTCAGCAGCGGTGCCTCAGTCACCAGAGGATGTGGTTACTTCCTGTAGATAAGTTCTATACTGAGACAGAGCCAGATTGGCACATTTCTGTACACACTGTGGGGCCATGAGACATGATCTTTCATGAATTCTACATACGTATATCAAAAGATGGTGCGGTGATAGTGTGGTTGGCTGATTGTTCACAGTAGGCCTGATCTTACTGTGGAGTTACCTTGTTCTCCAACAGACGCGGCTGGTGGAGTGTGTGCCCTGAGGGTTGTCGGTGCACTTTTGCTGCTTGTGCACAGCCCGGTTTATTCAAAACCTGCCCTAAATTTAAAATCTGATGAACCACTGTATGTAGAATTATATGTCAGTATATAATCTTTTCATTGTTCTTGTGGCATTCTGTTGATTGGAATTTCTAATACTACCACTGGGGGGCAACAGTGAGCAAATTATACATTTAAAGTGCTCATATTATGCTTTTTGGCTTTTTCCCTTTCCGTTATCGTGTTATATATGTTTTTGTGCATGTTATAGGTTTACAAAGTGAAAAAGCCCAAAGTCCACCCCAAAGGGGTTTACCATCTCCAACAGAAAACACTGTTCACAAACTGCTCCAAACAGCTCTATTGTAGTCCAGCCTTTACTTCAGTGACGAACGTGCATCACTTTGTAACACACGTTATAATGCTCGCCTAGGCTAGCTGCTAGCCTGGCACGCCCTCATACTCTGCTTCTGACTGGCTTGTAGTGCTGACCTAGGCACTGTGCATGTGCAACTCCCAACAAAGATGGTACAGAAGTGCAATGCCTCACTCTGTAGCTAAAACAGAGAGCTCAACACACAGGGTGAAAAGAGGAGCAGCAGCAATGTGCAGTACAACAAATATATGGTGTTTTTTGAAAATTAAACCATGTAAATCTATTCTGGTACAACCTCTAAATACAATTATGAATCTGAAAATGAGCATAATATGAGCACTTTAAGTAAAGTTTTTTTTTGTTAATTTTCAAGCATCAAAGGGATTGTCCACTGTACTTTAAGACAGCTTGCTTATGCTGGATGTGTTGAGGCATTAAAAATGGGCTAAATGCTTAAAAGCTAAAACAGAAGGAATAGATTGATCAGTACATTTTGACAGCTCAAAGAGGTAAACAATCAATTTCTTTGAGAGACAAAAGCCAATAATCTCCTGGCCATGCCAAGAATAATAATAAAGCTCTCATTTTGCCACAATGATATATGTGAGATACATTCACTTTATCTAAAATGCGTTCTATGTCAATTTAGAAAATTGCTCATTTGTCCATTGTGCTCTCTTCCTCAGATTAGTGTCAGAGTCACTACAATGGATGCTGAACTGGAGTTCGCCATTCAGCCAAATACAACAGGAAAGCAACTCTTTGACCAGGTATGAAAAACTGATGACCTGTAACCAGTGTTATGTGCTTTCCACAGTAACAGACTTTTGAATCAAACATCATTTGGAAGCACAAGTTATGGATTGTGTTTGTTTTTGTGTGTAATTTGTTTGTGTATTCTTGGGAGTATTTTCAACCCCTAAATTACTGTAAAACAGTACATGATGCTATAAGCAGCATGCTTTATTTTGAAATACAGCTACCATACTAATTACTGCAATAGTTCTATAACTTAGTATTAGGTACATAACAATTGCCATTGTTAATGCAATATATTTTATTTTCCATTGTAAAAACACATTGGATATAATACTGATATATATATATACTGTAGTGCAAGGAACATACACTTTATTTTAAAAACATGAATGGTAATGCAGTCAAATTTATTTATGTTTTTATTTTTGTTACAAGGAGTGAGTGTGTTTTTTGATTCCAACAACACAGCACAACAGAACTGTCTCAGAATCATTAGTATTCGTTTTTTATGTTTGTCAGAGTGTATGAAACAAACATACATTAGCATGACAAACGGCAAATGGCACCTGTTGCCTGTGGCTCACTGTTCATAAACCTGTTATAGAACAGAGTGTGCTGATGTTCTGGTGAGGAGGCACATTAATAATACTTCTGCTTTTATGTTTTTCAGGTTGTTAAGACCATTGGGCTGCGAGAGGTTTGGTACTTTGGACTCCAATACCAGGATACCAAGGGTTTCTCTACATGGCTCAAGCTCAACAAGAAGGTGAGCTCCTCTGTATTTTGCTTCATTACAGTGTCTAATACACTGTTTTGCCTTTCTCTGTCAAAATTGAACTACTCTGTTGAAGTCAAGTCTATTTACAGAAGTATAACCATTAACCCTCACGCGTGTCACGCCTTATTTTAGGTGACAGCCCAGGATGTGAGGAAGGAAAGCCCGCTGCTGTTTAAGTTCCGTGCCAAGTTCTTCCCCGAGGATGTGACTGAGGAGTTAATCCAGGACGCCACACAGCGGCTGTTCTTCCTGCAGGTGAAGGAGGGAATCTTAAATGACGACATCTACTGCCCTCCAGAGACAGCAGTCCTCCTGGCCTCCTACGCAGTGCAGGCCAAGTATGCTGACTACAACAAGGAAGTCCACACACCAGGCTATCTGTCCAGTGAACAGCTGCTCCCTCAGAGGTAACACAGCTTTATATCACCGTTTCAACCTGGCAGTGACTGTCAGATATATGTCACCTTTCAGCCAGCGTGTTTGTACGAGTTTCTCTCTGCATGACTTCTGACACTCGGATGTCTCATGTTCTCAGAGTTCTGGACCAGCACAAACTCAACAAGGAACAGTGGGAGGAGAGGATTCAAGTGTGGCATGAAGAACATAAGAGCATGATGAGGTAACAGCTGAAACAAATGCTATTTCAAGAGAATCTTTTACACTCTTACCCCAAAATACTGACTGAAGTGTGTATATTTGGGAGATTATTGCACCTGACTCTAGCTGACTGGAGTGTCTGTTTAACTATTTCTTAGTCTCCTCCTTAAGCAGGATTTATGCTTCTGTGTTAAATCCATGCCGTAGGTACGTACGTAGCTACATGTAGATACGGACCCTGCGCTGTAGCCTGACGTGCACCTCTCAAAAAATGAAACTACCCGTCGCGGCGACGCAGACCGCAACAACTGTGATTGGTCCACTTGGCTGGCTTGGTAGCGTTGTATTTCCTCCTACTCATTTCCGGGGTCTCCTTTTCAACATGAAATCAAAGAGAAGGTTAACTTTTCCTGCTACAGCTTTCCCACCGTGGGCAGAAAGCACAGGGGAGACACTTTGTTTCTCCGCCCCCAGAGTCGGTACTCGCTCCGAAGGTAGTCCCCATCGCTCTCTCACTCGCTCTACCACAGACCCACCAGCATGCACACATGCTGGGTCTGCTGTTCTCTTAAAGAGATACATTAGAACAACGCAGACACCAGCACACAAGTATAAACTTCAGGCCACTTAACGTAGGCCACGGCGTAAACTCTGCGTAGAGCCCCCGCAGAAGCATAAAGTGATGTCATTTGTCTTAGGAGGTCTCAGTGAACACTGGGTCACACAGTCTAACTCTCATCGCCTTGAGAATGTGAAGCTTGAACTTTTTCTTAATTGTCTGTCTCTTCTCAAGGCTTGTTTTGAGCCGTGTTGCTGTACATTTAACACATCCCCGGGACACGCCTTCTTGAGTTCCTGATTGTAGACTACCCTGTGCTTCTAACTCAAAGAAACATTTCAGGCTTTGGTGCTCCTTAATCACTCTCTCTGAAGCACTAGTTAAAGACAGGTCTTATTTGTCCACAGAGAAGAGTCCATGATGGAGTATCTGAAGATCGCTCAAGATCTGGAGATGTACGGAGTCAACTACTTCAGCATCAAGAATAAGAAAGGAACAGAACTGTGGTTGGGAGTGGACGCTTTGGGGCTCAACATTTATGAACAGAATGACAAGTAAGTGATTCCACAACTATGTGAAATTGCCATAAATGCACTTGTTCAGCATACTTTGTGTTTATCATCATTACTAGTTCCTGTCCAATGTAATAGAGTGGCTGGCTGAGTTTTTGCATTGTCTTCAACAGAATGACGCCCAAAATTGGATTTCCTTGGAGTGAAATCAGGAACATTTCCTTCAACGACAAGAAGTTTGTCATTAAACCAATCGACAAGAAAGCACCTGTATGTTAACCCTTAATAACAGACGTGTTAACAATTGATAAATCATCTGCCTATGTATCACTCCTAATACAAATCCCTCATATCGCTGTTTTAGGACTTTGTATTCTATGCTCCGAGACTGCGCATCAACAAGCGCATTCTGGCTCTTTGCATGGGCAACCATGAGCTGTATATGCGCCGCAGAAAACCGGACACCATAGAAGTGCAGCAGATGAAGGCTCAGGCTCGGGAAGAGAAGAATCACAAGAAGATGGAGAGGTAAGAGTCACAAGCTGTTGTCAGAGAAACTACACTGCTGTATGTGACTCCTGATGTTTGAAACCATTTAGTAAATTCAAGGAAATAGCCCAGTACTGTAAATGTACCAAACATGTAATAACCAGTTTGTTATTGACCAATATGACCTGGTTTAAAAACATCATGCAACAAGAGGGTCAGGTTTGTTCTTTGTGACAACGATTATGGAAATTTGAATTATACCCTGCATTGTGCGTGTTGGCTGTGTGACTGCAGGGAAGTGTAAACTAGTATATTATAAATACCCTGTGTATAATATGGTGATCATCTGCTCGAAAGATCCTCCTGATTACTGTATAATCCATTACATCTTGTATCTTGTGTACGGTTTCTGTTTCAATCAGAGCTCTGCTGGAGAACGAAAAGAGGAAAAGAGAAGTTGCAGAAAAAGAAAAGGAAAAGATTGAGAAGGAAAAGGAGGAATTGATGGATAGATTAAAGCAGATCGAGGAGCAGACGAAAAAAGCCCAACAAGGTGTGTGACCCGTCGATATTCAAGACTTGCTTGTCGTTGTGCTGTAATGAATAGTGACAGTGTTTTTTTTCTCATGTGGCGCTGACCTTTAGTGCTTCTCTGTGTGTGTGATGTGTGTCTGCACAGAGTTGGAGGAGCAAACACAGAGGGCTCTGGAGTTGGAGCTGGAGAGGAAGTCCGCTATGGAGGAGGCTGAACGTCTGGAGAATGAGCTGAAGGGTGCTGAGGACGCCAAGGTGGCACTGCTGCAACAGTCACAGAGCCAGATGAAGAACCAAGAACACCTGGTCAGTTATCAAAAACTATTTGTCTAACAATATGCATTCAAACTAGAAAAAATTTAAGGCTTTGATGGCTGAAAAAATGTGTGTTCTGATGCTTCAAATATCAATATCAAGAAAATCTAAAAGAAAATGTCCTTTTAGGCGACAGAGTTGGCTGATCTGACTTCGAAGATTTCCCTCCTGGAGGATGCCAAGAAAAAGAAGGAAGATGAGGCCATGCAGTGGCAACAGAAGGTATATCTGAGTTACTACTTTTTTTATAGTAACCCAATAGTCTTCTTCCTTTGATCGCAGTGATAGTTATAGTTAGTGGAAATTAAAGGAGAATATTGTATACTTTACAGTACTTTAGAACTGATGACATGAAAATAAAGTGTTTGTTTGACTCTGAAAAGTCTTTTTACATATGCAAATAACTTGCATCCATAGCAGCGTTAATAGGTAGTTACATACACAGTTACACAGCTACATTTCTTCTTCGTCTTCCCCCTCTTTTAGTTGAAAAAAACTATAATGATTCATTACAGCCATCATGTGGTGAGAAGTAAGACAGACAGGCAGCCAGGTCACTCCGGGTCAATCTCTGTTCTTTAGTTCACATTTAGTGTTCACCAAGGGGTACAGTAATTACTGCATTGCTGCACTCAATATTTTGTGGTTAGGAAGTCATGGGACAACATAAATACAAGTTATGGCACCTGTGTTGTGTGATAGTCTATGTTAGCATTCAAAATGAGCTGAGTGTGGACATGGCAGGAATGATATTCTGCTGATCATGTTGTCCCTCCCTTGTGACACAGTGAGGACAGACATTCCTGAGGTCTTGTTTTTGTGTTTCTGGGGGAGGGGTGAAAGCTCACAGCTCGCCTCATGTCTTTTTTGGTAAAAACCATGTGCCAACCCAGCCCCTTCATTTTTTTGGGCAGTGTGACTCATGCTGACTATGGTGGTGACGGCTGTCCTTGTGTGGAGGAAATCCTGTTGCACCGTTACGATGTTCCGTCTGCTGTGCTAAGTGGTGGTTTCCATGGTGTGCATATTTGGCAAACAGTTTTGTTTCAGTTGAAATTCCAGTCTTACTCATAATTGGCTCTTAGCACCCTCATACCACAAGCACTCTGGTCAGTTACAGTATGTTTTTACTTTCTCAGTAGTACATTTTTGTTCAGTTTTTTTTGTAGCACAAGTTGTCCTCTGATACCATGCGGCTGAAGTGGATTATTAATGTCTTAAATTCATTTTTAGTGTCCAAAATTATAGAAACTATGTTGCACATCCAGCATGGTAGAGCTGAAATGAATAGTCAATTCATTTTCTGTTGATGCATCAGTCACAGACTTTTCCTCTAGCACCACCTTGAGGTTGATATGTTTGGCTTTTAGAGAAATGTCTCAACAACCATGGGATGGATTGTCATGTAATTTGGTGCGACTTTCATGTTACGCTGGATGAATGTGTTGTTTGGCCAGTGTAAAAACAGTACTACTTTATAAAAAATAAAAAATAAACTGCTGTTGTCAGTTGTTTTGGACACTAACTACATTTCCATCCATTAAGTCTCTGTTGAAATTGTAGCGAGCCCTCTACATATATCGCACAATCACCTCATTGGCGCTCTCTGTTCCCTCAGGCCACCACGGTGCAGGAGGACCTGGAGAAGACCAAAGAAGAGCTCAAAAACAAAGTGATGGCAGCTCACATCCAAGAGCCACTCAATGCAGAGAACGAGCAGGATGATGAGAATGACGAGAGCAACGCTGAGGCCAGTGCAGAGTTCACAGATGCCGCCACGTACAAGGACCGCAGTGAAGAGGAGCGCATGACCGAGGCTGAGAAGAACGAGCGTTTGCAGAAACATCTACTCGTAAGTCTTCGCTCATATCTCATATATATAAGTCAAGTTTGATCTGTCATTACATTATTGGATCAAAAGATCAAAAGGCTAATTGTAGAATTTTGATCTTATAAGACTCACATGCGCAAGTGGCTTTTAATAAAAAAAATTTAAACTAGAATAAAATTATGTGTTGAAGTAAATCAAACTGCAAAAGAAAAAAAATGGCATGTGGGTCTCATTACTGCTTTCCTTCCTTCAGTATGTCAGTTTACAGCTTTAGTGTTGCAGTGCAAGTAATATATAAAATTCCCCCGGAAATTAGGGACATTTGCACTTCTCATGAAGTAGACTATTAAGATGAATCTATCATCTGTTGTTGATTTCTCTTTAATAAATCAATTTTAAAGATACTGCTACAGTCAAGAACATAAATACAGAATAGCTATATTACAATAAAAAGTATGTAAAAAGACACTTTAACAAAATAACAAATATGTACAATATGTAAAGGGTAAGAAGGAAGGCTGTACGGTTTAGTACGGGGTGTGCAAAATATTGATCAGGGTATATATAAAATGTACAATGGTCAGGGGTAATAGTCCAGGATGTGTGTTAATGTAACATGTGGTGACTGTGGGTGGGGGGTCAGAGTCCCAGGCCTTGTTGATGAGGCACACTGCAGTCGGGAAGAAACTGTTCTTGTGGCGTGAGGTTTTGGTCCTGATAGGCTGCATCCTCCTGCCAGATAGGAAGGTTTCAGAAAGTTTGTGTCCAGGGTGGGAGGGATCGGCCACAATCTTTCCTGCCCGCCTCAGGGTCCTGGAGGGATGGCAGATTGCAGCCAATCACCTTCTCAGCAAAGCAATGATGCCCATGATAACACACTGCTGTGAGATGCATTAATACTGTGGTGACTGTATTTCCAGGCTTTAAGCTCAGAGTTGGCCAACGCTCGGGACGAGAGCAAGAAAACAGTGAATGACATCATCCATGCAGAGAACATGCGAGCAGGACGAGACAAGTACAAGACCCTCAGACAGATCCGGTCAGGAAACACCAAACAGCGCATTGACGAGTTTGAGTGCATGTGATGTCTGCATGCACCAATGCAAAAGCCCGCACAGCTGGGCCTTTCTGCCTGGACTGCAGTCCTGCCTCACACAAGCTGTTTCCTCTGTACCCAAATAAATCAGATCCACATTGTGACATGGTTGCACAAGCACAGCATAATTTACAAATATGGATCTGGGAACCTCCATTTGTTATCATTCCTAACTTTGAATTTAGGCAAGTCACTGGTTGAAAAGGGACATACTGTATTTTATTAGTACATTCCTCACAAGGGGTTCATGTAGCATATTAGTAACGGGCTCATGCCTCATTTCATGACACATTGAGTAAGCATTTTTAATTTCTTTATATATTTCTGTCACGTTTTTGTATCATGATTTCAAAATAAAAGGCTCGGAGACCAATCCAAATCAAATTCAGATTGAAAACTGTGCCTGTAGATATATTTCTGCTGTACGCATGCAACGGTTCTTTGAAGCAAGCTGGATTTTTCAAACAGTAATATTTCTCCCATGATCTGCTGCCCGTAGTTAAAAAACCAAACGCACTGTAATCTGTCTATGTGGAGCATTAATTTAGCAGTATTATTTTTTGGTAAATTTACTTTAAATTGACTTATCATTTGAGTGTATTCTGAATCTGCCTACTGTTACAAATCAGTATTTACACCCCACTCACAAGGTGATATTAAAGATCAATTTCATTTAAGTATTTTGTCTGTTTTTATATTTCTGAACACCTTCGAGTCGGTGCAACTGCAAGGCTTTTGTGTAAATGTTGCTGTTATTCAGTGTCATCATGTATTCGATTCAGTATTCACTTTATTAAACTGATAAGACATTTGAAGTTGATTTTACTGTACCTTAAAGAGTTTTACCCTAGTTTTGTACCTCTGCTTTATTTTTAAATTCTGCTCAACAGTTTGTTTGATAATCAAAATAAAAAATGTTTTGCATATAGCCAGTACAGCATTAGGAATTACACTGTAGTTGTCACACGTCAGGTTGGCTTTTCTTGGTGGACAAATGCCAATAGAATCATCTGGAAGGATAAAAAGTATAGTTTAATCTAACATGCTCGGCCATGTGTTTTCTTCACAGATGAGAACTTTCTTTCCACAACATCTTCATAGAATTTGATGCATAGAATAAAATAATTTCATTAAACATGCACTGGAAATAGTAGCTTTGCAAAATGAGTCAAGACAGACTTATTACTGTCCAAGGTGGGCACTATTTCCAATGCATGCATTTTTTGATATACTGTATGTATTTAATTACATTTGTGTATTTTGTAATTTGGATTTTTCAGAAGTGATAGAATCATGTATGGTGGAAAACAGACACCACTGAGGATATTTTTGTATTATAAAATCTAGAAGTACTTGTCAGTGGTAACAGTTTGTGATTAGCAAGAACAGCACTTTGAAAACAGTATTTTGTTGTAAACTAATTGAACAGCTCACTGCTGTGATAGAACGCTGATGGAACAAGCAACACCCCAAAGCCTGTGATAGGACCAATGAAAAGCCAGATGCTACAGGAAAATCTGTTCATGGTATGTTAACGGCAGGCAAAAATTCCATGCATAAAGGTTTTAAATATGGCCAAAACATTTTGCAGAAAAATGAACATAACATCCTTGTGCCATTGTTCCAGATTACATTTTGCCATTTGGACACGTGAAGGGTTTTATTAGTTCTTGGATATTTAGAAATGAGTGTTTCAAAGATGTATTTACGCTATTTTGCAAGTAAAGGTATTTTAGATTTTTTGAAATTTGATTTTGATTTCTCTTATTGAATGAGCGTTTGTCATTTGTACCAAGATGCATTGTGATATACAGTAGTCTTGCCCATTGCTGCGTATAGTTGTTGTATCTACCATGAAATGTAAAAATGCGGTCATTGCTATTTTGGATAACTTTCCATGCCTTTGACAATAACTTGTATAATGCTGCACTGTATGTTCTACCTGAAGCGTCATGTATTGACAGCCTTCTTTTAACAATCAAGTGTATTTTGAACCCAAGTCATAATGTGTGCTACTCAATATTTTGTCTTGAATCAAAAAGGGCTGAAACATAATATTGTAAATTGACAGACAGTGCCTTGCCCAGGTTTTTCATCAGATCTTGCTGCTTCAAGTCTTCTTTTCAGCAATGAATAAAAGTCAAATTAAACTGTATTTTTATTACCAGACTATTCTATTTCAACTGCTGTTGCTACCATTTCTAAAGTATAAACCTGGTTTATTTGTCGTGTCTCATAAGCACCCTTATACTCCGTGGATCTTTAAGTTTATCATGACATACATGTAATATTTTACTATGTTTATATTAACGCTATATTATCATCAGATCCACCTTTGGCCTTCCAAGTTCCCATTACAGCAGCTGATGGGATTCTAGTTGCAGTCTTGCAATGAGCCACATGATGGCAGTTTACCCTCAACTGCAGTCGTCAGTGAGGGTGACATGGCAACGATTTGAAAGTGATTCTTTTTATTCACATCAATGAACATTTGGTTGATGATAACTTGATTGTCATAAATATAAATGTCATGTCAATTGATAGTGAACTTATCTGTACAAAGATTTAAAGAAATGAGGTTAATTTTCCTCCAGTTTAGCAAGTTTTTTCAGAATAGAATTTCAAAACTAGCACGATCGTCAGATAAGAAAACATGGCTGTACAGGACATCCGGACCACAACCATCCAGACCCTCAATACATAATTATTTTAAAATGCTAAAATATTATGCACTAAAATATCTCCCAGAGTTGTTTTTCCCACTTGGCAAATTGCATTTTTGAAATACCACTTGGAGCATTCAGGTCTAGACCCAAAAATGTAATATATATTAAACTCAGGACTGACAGGCAAGCAAATAAGAAACTCTCTGTTTGTTTTGCGATTTAAAACCCATGTATCTGTGAGCAGCCATCATTTTGTCATTATTTTATTAAATGAAAAAGAAGTGAAACTAATTATTTCTGCTGTATGTGGGCAGCACATGACACAATTCAATTATTCATGGTAGCTTCATTACTTTCTACATTTCACTACATATATTAAGGTAGTCATAAGAATTTTCTGCTTTTTTGCAAGAGGAAATTCAGTTAATTCTTGTCGAACGACTTGATGAAAATCAACCATCGCTTTCTCAACACCGAAGGGCGGTGGTGCTTTTTTCATCTTCCACTTCCCCATTATTTGTGGTATTAGTGGCCTGAAAAGGGTGTTGAAATGGTTCACACTCTGAACTGCCACTTAGAGATAAGCTGCGACAAGTCTTACTGTCTGATCAAAACTCACAGTATCTTTCCACATACAATGACTCAGGATCTCTGTAAAAAGCTTTCCTCGGTTCGTCCTTCAGGTTGTGAGCTGGGAACTCTTCAAGTCCTTTGCTATAATACCGTATTCTCAAATTGCCAAATATATTGTTCTGAATGTTATCAAACCAGGGTTTTGCCTAATGACTGGAATACTTAATCCTTACACACCACTGGTGACTCACAAGTTCACAGGATTGTACAGTTTGGGAGGTAACAGAAATTATTTTTAAAAGGGCAGATATCGCTAAAAGCCATTTTGTTTGAAAGTTTCAGGCTTACAAATGATCAGTATTTAACATTAAAATGTTTGATAAAACTATCAAGTGGGTCATAGGCAGCATCTGGGAACTTATAGCCAATCTGTCAATGTAAACATTTCCACTGCCCTCTGCACATTTAAATCATGTATCATGCCAAAAACACAACATAATCTGCTTAGTGTTCATGTTTAGCTACATTTATTGTTGCACCATGACCGAGACCCAGGTGGGGACTGATGGCCTCTGGGCAATGAGAAAGTGTTCAGTGGTATATACACAGATTATATACACAGGTTGGAAACTAGTAACTCTTGTCTCTGGAGTGAAACTTTCCACACAGCACAATGCGTTGGAGAACTTCAATGTTTTATGATTATTGCTTTTCTGTTTTTTTGGAGCAAATGTATTGAACACATTATTCTTAAAATCAGACTGTCATAAAGGAAAATTAACAGTATTTATATGAACAAATTATTTCTTTAGTGGTGATAAGTAGCCTAATGTTTAAAATGTGTTATGATTCTTTGCATGTTTAACTTAACTTAACTAAAGCATGTTAACACAACTTGACCTGTTAAGTTTCACCTTGTGTAAAAACTTAAACGGTTTAAGGCAACAGGTTTCCACGCAAATTTCTAGTAAAGTCAACTAATTCAGGATAACAGTGTAGATTTTTACTGAATAATAGTTAACAGCTTTAACATGTTGTATATGGACTGTGAAATGTTAAAGCAAACATAGTGCTGCAGTGCAGCATTAGAAAAACTGAAAGTTATTTAACAAAATATCTTCCATATAACCCACTGATATATCCTCTTAAAATGGTACAGCATTTTTGCAGCATAATCTACAATACAATACTATACAATACTATACTATACTACAGTATATTATCAGGGCCTAAAGTTAACTTTTTTGGCCACCAGCCACACCAG
Source organism: Sander lucioperca (assembly GCF_008315115.2). Classification (NCBI taxonomy): domain Eukaryota; kingdom Metazoa; phylum Chordata; class Actinopteri; order Perciformes; family Percidae; genus Sander; species Sander lucioperca. Next base: position 10,464,799 of record NC_050185.1, on the reverse strand, counting down.
CCAATTATTTTTTTTGCCTCATAAAGGTGAAATACAGGAAATGCACGAGCATCGTTCTTGAACTTGTTAAGAATACACGTTTAAGTGCTGTCAAGTTATCAAAGAAATATAATAGAGAATAGTTAGTTAGTTAGAATATTTTACTCTCTTTTCCTTTTCTTTGAATCATCCTCATCTTTTTGTTGGTTGCTTGTTTCGGCCCAGTAATGTGCCGCTACATTTTTCATTTTAAATCCAAGGAAATGGCAGACTTGGTGGAAATGTGAAAGGACAACAGTGGCAAAAAACAACTGATGAATCACTCAATTCTCATTGGCTACTCGCCAACTTGGCAGGTAGATTGACATTTTCACCCGCCAAGGGCAAAATTTAACCTCATTCATCTGTATACTACACTATACTATACTACACTATACTATACAACACTATACTATACTATACTATACTATACCATACTATATTATACTATACCATACCATACTATATAATACTATATAATACTATACTATATAATACTATACTATACTATACCATACTATACCATACCATATCATACTATACTATACTACACTACCAGTATACTATACCATACTATACTATACGATACTATACTATAGCCTACACCTTCCAGGTGTATTTACTTCCCTTTACAGATGTAGATGGTATGTACTGTGTGCTGCTGCTATGCTACTATCTGCATTGTAGACCTTAACATTTAGTGAAAGTGGTTCACATACAGAGCTGTACTGTATTGTCCCTGATTGGCTGATAATTTAGGCATTTGGACAAAAATCATTATACATTTTGGTCATAGGAGCTTCTAAAGTGCATGATGTTAAACATCGATGTGATGAGGTGGAGAGTGATGCTGCATCACAGTTGCTTCCCATATGGCACTCAGCATCACAACTGTGGTGGGAGTTGTAATCCAAGATCAAATTTAGGCCTCCCCCCCTACTTCTCCAAACTATCTGGGGTCACCACAGCCAGCCTTTCTCTTCCCTGTATTCCCTGTGGCCTAGATGTTTCCTCCCCTGCATGCTGCAGCAAAGAGATTGGTGGAACATTTGTATTAGCCTGGTACACACAGGTACAGTACATTGACTCAGCTAAGCATCCACCAGAACAACAGTCCACTTTGTAGTCCACTCTGAACAGTGAGTATACAATATATTCAAAGTTTAGTCACTTTGTGTGCGCAGTTGTGGCTGCAGAGGGAAGTCCAGTGAGTGATTCGTAGTGCATTAGTCCAAAGTAACATGAGGAAGTTACACAGCTCTGTGCAGAGTACATTCTGGTCTTTGCAAAAAAAATAGTTTGGCAATAAAAAGTGTGAGGTGTTACTTGGACGTTTAGGAGTCCAGACTTTATGAAATCATTGCATGGACTGTGTGCTGGGTGGGCTGGTTACGTAGACTGACAGGAAGTTGTTGGGTGCTCTTTGTCAAAGTAAAGCAATGTCTTATACCACGGGAAGGCATTTGGAGCAGGTGGTACTCCTTTTTTTTCCCCTGATCCTTGTAGTGTTCTTGCACGGGGGGATCAACTGATCAGACCACCAATCAGCAGTGTAGACTAAACGTTGACGCTTGTGCTTGAAGCAGGAAGGAGCAGATGATGGCCAGTGACGCATGAAGAGACATGGTCCAAAATTAAAGAAAAATACAACTGACATTACCATTAATGGAGATACTGTATCAAAATTGTATGATACAGAATAATAAAACAGACCATACCCCTAATTTGAGTTTATACTAAATTTTTAACACTATTCTTAAGTTTAACCTTGCCATAAAATACCATCCATACTCTACACTATCTGATCTGTAATTGTCATTAATTAAATCTCACAAGGGATTCCTTGATTTTGAATATTAAAAACCTATATATGTACATACAGTTCCATACGCACGTTCTGAGCACAATAGTAAGAACACATGCAACTGTTGAATATGCCTCAGCAAACCATTATCTCTAAAGCTGTGAGCCACCAAAGCCTTCAACATCATTTCACAACCATGACATGTTGACACTTTATTTCCACATATTTCCTGAGAGCTAGCTTTGCAGTTATCTTCCTTGTTTTGACTTCCTCTTTGCAGCTTCAAAGCTCAATGGTCAAACGAATTGTCTTGTGCACAGTGTCATCATTGTGAGAGAAAGGGGAGCGTTGCAATCGGGCTCGTCTGCTTCAACTTCAACAGAACTGATCACTCAGGTAACAGATTGGGAACAACTTTCTAAAATGTTGTGTATACCAAAGACAACATCTTAATGAAAAATGGGAAATGTGTGCATGTTTTTTATTTCTTTGATAATGTTTGGTTGGACCGCTACCAGTGTCTTGTTCATTTATTCCACAGAGCCATCTTTAATGTTGTGAGATCAGGCCCCCCACTTAGTGTATTTGACAAGCTGAGTTGGACACTCTGTATCACCGAGTGTCAGTTTGTCAAATACCCCAAGTGAGGTGTCACTTGTCTACAAATATAACCCATCCTGGGTTACTCCACAGACTGACCAGCCTGCTCCACAGGGTAATCTACCCATAGAAATAACATTTTATTTTATTGTCATTTCTATGATTCTACCACACAAAGGAAACTGACAACACCACGGCAACGGGCTCGGAACCCTTTTCTTGTGAAACTTTTGAGTATATAGAAAAGGAACGAGGTTTAATGTGGTTAAAGTGGTAATAGTAGAGACAAATGCTTAGTTGTTGTATTATCTGTTTAACTGTCACACTTCAATTATTGTCATACAAATTATCATTTTAATGAACAGAAAGATTCATGTTATCCCATGAGAGTCCAAATAAGTGTAATTAATGAAACAGCAAAGGCTTGATAGAGATGTTTGAATAATACAGGTATGTTAATAGATTTAATTGGCCAAAAAAGCCAACCCCAATTTAGTTTTTCAGTCTCTTTATTTCTAGGCTTATAGAACTGTCACTACTCATCTCAGCCAAATATATAACGCAACATATTGTTATTGTCAGGCCAGGTAAAGCTGCTCTGAAATTCCATCATTTTTTGAAGATGTTTTGAAGCAATTTGCTTCCAGAGGGATACAGAGGTTATAAAAAATGTTGGTTAATAAGGTTATGAACATTTTAGAATTTTTAATGAAAAATGTTGAGAACAACCTAAATGTGAGGTCTGAGTTTGATAATGATCTGTTGCCAGATATGAAAACATTAAAATGGACGCCAAATGTATCTTATCATATTGGATTTACACACGTCTTGTGTAAGAGCAAATCCTACTGGAGAAAATTATCGGTTTCTACAAGACTGAAGGGATGACCAACCTCTTATGAGACTGCACATCTGTTTAGGTATTGGCCTCATTTTTCCCATTTATTTTAATAAATTGTTTTATTTATACTTAACGGAAGTGTTCTTTCCCTGCCAACATGCAGAAACATGACTTTTCAATTTCACTTGTGAAAATCAGACTTTGACTTGGGCGACATGCAGAGGGGAAGATAATAGCCCAATAAAATATACAATGCCTAATGTGTCCTCTGAATCTTTTGAGGGGAATTTATGTGTGATAACACGATCTGCCAAAATGCATCAACCGTGTATAATAAAGATGAATGAGGTGCAATTTTTACAGGCCGATCTGTGATCTCTCAAGGGTTTTACTTATGTTCTAAAACTGCTGGAATTGCTGCAGAAAGTTATCATCCAACTGACGACACTTATCGGTCCACTTTGCATTTCCTGTTCCTGTGAGGAAGTGCTGCATTGCCTGTATGTGTAAGAATAAATGTCTATGCCTACGATCTCTGTTTCTAACTCCCAGTGAGGCCTCGTTGTCATAAAGGTAAAAGCACTAAATAGAGTGGTGGAAGAAGTATTTAGATCCTTTACTTAAGTAAAAGTACTAATACCACACTGTAGACATACTATGTTACAAGTAAAAGTCCTGCATTGAAAATGTTACTTAAGTAAAAGTATGTAAGTATCATCAGGAAAATGTACTACGGTTACTTCATCATACATCGTCGCTAGCTGGCTGCTACATCACCAGAGGCAGTAAGTATTGATCATAAACTTCCAAGATGCCATCTGCAAGTGTGTGTATATGTTGATTGCGTTGGTTTTGACAACAGTGTCATATGCATGTATATATTTTATAGTTCTTTTATGTTCACTTTGGTGGTGGTGGTGCCGATGCAGATGTTTTTATCTGTAGTAGTACACTTAGTTCTGTTTGCAATAAATATTTTTATACACACTACATGGTGTGTTGTATATATGTTTCAGCTGTCACATTTTGAATGTCATTGATGTTCAGAAACACTTTCTTTGTTAACAAAAATCTGTCTTTATTGCCCAATAAAGTAAACATAACAGGCAAAAACATTATATAAAAATATATTATATTACAGAACCATTATCAACTATTAGAACCATAACTTACATGTCACACACATAAAAAGGCACACAAATGTATAAAACTAAAAAAAGACACACAAGACCACAAACAAACAAAAAAACTACAGCTATTCTGAAATTCCAGACCACAGTCTGATGCCTGTTGGCCAGTAGCATTTCCCTCCAACCCCATTTCTTTCATTAGTGTCCTGTATCATAACCAACAACAATGTACAAGGCAAGGCAAGGCAGCTTTATCTGTATGGCACATTTCAGCAACAGGGCAATTCAAAGTGCTTTATATAAAAACGATTAAAAAGTTAAAAACAGAAAATACGAGAATAAAAGTTACAGTGCAGTATAAGAAATTAAACATTAAAGAGCCGTTAAAAACAGTTTAAAATATAAAAGCAGATAAAATACGAGAGTTTGTTCCCGATATGTGGAGCATAAAAACTGAACGCTGCTTCCCCCTGTTTAGTTCTGACAGGTGCATGAACAGGAATGAATTACAAATGATTACAATAATACAGTACCAATACAATAATGAATGGCTACAACATGAATGCATGACTCACTCCCATAGTTGCTTTGCAGCATATTTTGATTTAAGAAACTTCTGCTCGTTTTCAGCCCGAAAGTGGATCAGCTGCCGGGTTTCCTCCGACGTCCCTGTGTGATCCAGGACTGTAAAGCACGTATCGATGTCTCCAAAGCAAGTAGTGTTATGCACTGATATCAAACAAAATCCACTGCTAATGGAGTTCAGTTAAAACTGTAGACATGCATGGAGGCATCAAGGCAGAGAAATGCGGGACTGCTGTGCAAATAAGCAATGTAACGTTAGCCTAGAAAACTAGCGATTTTTTTTAAACGTTTCAATTAAGAACATGGTTGCAAATATATATGTACAGGACTGTGTAGAGCACAAAACAAGACTGTCATTATTTTTAAATCAATTATTTAAGCCGAAAATAGTTACATTTAGGGACTGTTCGTTATTTAATTAAGGGGCCACCGGAGGAGTTTTGTGGCCTCTAACCTAAAAAGACGTGACCCTCCCCTCATCAGTAATAATTTTCCTATGACCCCCCAAAACGATTTGAAAACGAGATATGACCCTCCACTCGCGTGCAAGTTTGCACCTAGCAAATAAGTACAGATTCCAGTTGATTTTTACAGCCATGACACACAGGAGTTAACCTCTGCATTCTCATCTTACACATCCCACTCCTCTGTTATGGTGTGGTGGCCATTTCAGTAGATTTACTCACTAACATTGTTGTGGAAACACAATAAGCATGGAAACTAAATGCAAACTTCCTGCATTACTGCATTACTTCAGATACTAAGTTACTCCTCTAGTAAACTAGTATTCACATGAAATAAAACAATAAAACATTGAGACCATTCAGCAAAGGACGCTGGGATATAGGCTAACCAATCCAACACTAGTTGCTATGAACTCGTCACTAGGCTTCGTCATTGTATATTTTAGAACATAGGTAAAGCTGCCGAAGCTGAACATTATATTCCCAAACATATATGTTTATTTTTAAAGCAGATTTTAAGTTACATTGTAACAATTTAACAATTCGCCCTTATGAAATCCAATCGCGGCACGGCTGTTTTGGAACGCAATATACAGACGCTTAAATTCAACTAAAATGTAACAGTGAACAATCAGTGTTGGACCTACAGTCTGTTGAGATGCCTCTCCAAACTCACCATAAAACGTTAAGACAAGTTGAGAAAAAAAGATCCCTATTTTGCCGTAATCCAATGACACGAAAAAAAAAGTAGCCTAATCCACAGCGATCAGTAGATCCACAAAAAGGGTCCCGGTGTATCCAGCAAGGCCGATACGAGCGTCACATTCACCAGCCAGCTCCAAACAGGTGAACGAGGCCTCTCCAGTTCGCCGTTTAAACAAAGTGGAATAAATGTATAATAGTCCAAATCTACACAAAACCTGCAATCAATTAGTAAGCTGACATCACATGTATATACATGGCATTTAGGAAACATTTATTGCAAGGTTGGCACGGCAAGATGTCCAGACTAGTGCAACAGTAACTTTCGTTTTTTGCGTCCTGCTGCTCCCATCGTCAGCCAGGTAATATTTTTTTTATTGAAGCAGTATATGAAATCATCTCGTCATGCCAGACGTCATTATTCCACTAATTTTTTAAACAATGTAATTACCCGTTTGAGCCACCAGGTGGGCAGTGCTTCTCCTGCCCCCCCCCAGCAAACTCCGAGTATGCGGTCAGACCATCTGCTAGGGGGCCGAGACTGAGAGCTACATGGATAAATATGCACCAAACAAGCCACTTTGAAATTTTGCTCTTTTCATGAATAAAAAAGTTGGGTGACCCCCCCACCCAGACTAAAAAATGTTGGATGACCCTCCCCTCAGCATAAAATAAAAAGACATGACCCTCCCCTATTTTCCTCCGGTGGTCCATTCCATAAATACCTAACGGTCCCTTATCGGACTCTCTCTCTGGTTACACAGTGTATTCTGGGTACCCCTCGGTTTCAAGTAAGCTCGCGACTTTGCTTGGTTTAAGGGGTATCTAGCCCTTCCCCTTAGCCCTACCCCTCGATCAAAACGAGAATTGGGATAGCCCTTATCTCACGTGAACGCGCAAAACTAAGGGGAAGGGGTAAGACAGAGAAATGAGATTTAGCCTAAAGTATTAAAAGTAAAAGTACTCAATGCAGAAAAATCCTCACATTTTAGAAACTGTTAACAATCAAAACAGTTCTTTCAATCAACTAAGTGTTTAAAGGTGCCGTAGGTAGGATTGTGAAGATCCAGGACTTAGCCAAAAATGTTTCCCTGCTTTCTGCTAAAGACCAAAGCCCGTCTACAGAAAGCCGTTCCACTCCCTATTAAGCCCCATTGTACCTACTTTGGTTGCAGTTCCACCAGAGTTCCACTGGGGGTGATCGCGGTCCAGTGCAAAATTAATGGGACCCTATGGAGCTAGACGGCTAAATTTGTCTCTTTCGCCTCATTTTCATTGAGAAATCTCAGATTTGATTGTAGTTTTTGCAAGTTCAACATGGATTATAGGTCGAAAGTTGAATGAACGAGTACTTATGCCCTTTCGATTTGTTACAGGTTGAGTCATTGTTGCCCATAACACGCTAGCATTCTGCTAATGAATGCCGATTGGTCAGTGAAGGACTGATTACGATCAGAGATCCCGCTTGACGGCATCCGAAGCAGAACCAGAATGTCAGATTGAATATTTCAGCGTGGTCTTTAAAACATTAGCAAACCTCTTTCTAGCACGTGTATTGACAGGGAGAGTCTAACCTGTCAGCTGTGTTGTCGATGCCTCGAGAGAAAAAAGGAAGCGACTCAAAGCTTGCCGTAAAGCAGAATCTCTGGCCGTATATGTGTATGACGTCATTGACATTTTAAAAGGCTTTTTAAAACAAAAAAGCCACTTTAAAAAAATCTAACACCCAGCAGTGTGTATTTTCTTAGGCTCCCCTTTCAAATGCAACATTCAAATTACAAACAAAAAATTATATCCTGAGAAAAATGGATTTTGAGGGGTATAGCTCCATGAGTCCCATTCATTCTGCACTGGCCTGTGAGCGCCCCCTATATGGAACTCTGGTGGAACTGCAACCAGTTCAGAAGCCGGAAGTAACGAGAGAGTGGAACTTCTTCCCATATTAGAAATTCTTTGCCAAAACGGTCTCCTAAGCCACTCCCCCCACAAGGGAGAATGAATGTGTGTGCATGAGCAGTGATTGACACACAGTTAGAGTTGTGCAGTCGTGTTTTGTCTGCACAGCTTCATGCATAGCTGCAGATCTAGTTTTTGAGGCACTCCCACATACAGTTACATTAATTGACTGATTTCTGGCCGTTTGGCCGTTTGTTTAATTCCAATTAAAGTATTTTGAGAATAACATTTTTCAAATTGTTAAGCTCTGCAGCCCAAAACTGTATCATGTTGCTCATATTGATTTCCAGATAACTTTTTTTGAAGGTTGTCCAAATGTCAAGTTGTACTGTACACTGTAACTGAATCTTGTCTAACCTCCAAGGCTGTTGGAAATGTTCTCAAATTAACATTGGCCTGACGCAGGACTTCAACAAATGTTTTAAAGCCATCTGAATAACTCTGAGTCTGTAAAAGGATGCTTTATGTTTTTATTTATTATCCATTAAACACAGTACAGACATCGACAATAAGTGCATTTTCTTCAAAATGGCCAGTCACCCAAGCTGTACATTTGGGAATGCACAGCCTGGGTTGTTCTCAGCTGACTTCATTGCACAAGAGCTAAGACTGTCCAATAAGGCTGCCAAATTGTGCATCACATTGTGTTACTGCACCCATTTCCGAGATGAAGTCTAAACCCACAACACTTGCAATACCACCTGATGTCAGAGTGAATTTCAGAAAAAAAGTGTCACTGTCTTCTCTCTCAGACATACAGTTAGAGTCTGTCACCCATTTTTTTATTACAAGTTTTAATGCAGACTCCAAAATTGTCTCTGTATCTGGTGGATTTACACTTATTCTCAATTATAGTAAGGGAAGTAATTCAGGTAATATGTGATCAATTGTGACAGCTGTGTTTAGGAAATTGTTAAAAATCATAAATAGTATTTTGTTTCAAAATGCCACTAGCTTTTCTGGATTTCTTCTATATTTCCTGTCTTCTTTGCTGTCTTTCATCATGCATTTGTTGCTGTAATTCTACCAGTAAGTGGTGGTAGAGCTCTATTCTTTGAATGTGTTGCTAACATGAGGCCAGTTTCACATTAAATAGTCTGATATTGAACACAATACACAAAGCAATTTCATGCTAACATGTTCAGTTTGTCGAGACATTTATCCTTTACGGCAAAAAAAGTTCAAATATACAACATGTATTATCATCAATACTGCCATAACACAGGCTCAAAGATCTTCTTCTTTGTTGCGGGGGGGATTTGAGGGTGTTGAGAGAACAGTTCCAATCACAGATTTGCAATTGCACAAAAAGAAACTATTTTTAACTTTTCAGAGAAAAGTTTTAGGAGTGTGAATTACCCATCATGGAGCAGCAGACAACCTCAGATAACCGACATTAAAAAGATACTGCAAAGGGTTATCTTTGTCAAAACTGCATGGAGCATCAATTCCGTCGCGACCTCTGTGTTTTTTTCAGCTACTGTAATAGCTATAAAGGCATGTTTTAAATATACTTTACATGAGTAGCCAGACAAAAGGAAGCCCCCACCACCGCAGTAGGGAGGATATAAGTCTGACTCCTCCACCTGAACTGGAATAAAATACTTTTTCTGAGGCAATCGAATAGGCCCAACATTCTGAATCAGATGGCAAGTAAAGAGATGTTTGTTTATATTATTTTCCTTGAGGCTTTAGAGATACTCGACCATGTTGTCCATGTTGGCAACTACGTCATCATCACCATTTAGCAGGAAGCGAACATGAGGACAGTTTCCTTTTTATCCATTCCTTGAAGAGTATCTGCTTCAAGGTGAGGTTGTAGAATGTGTCACTGAAGTCCAATTGGTGAATGTCGTTGTACTCGTGTTGCTCCAGCTCGAGGACTTTGTTCAGTCTCTCTTTCTCAAAACCAGCGGCCGTTGTTCCTGAGATGAAGATCCTTCGGATCCAAACACCATTGCGTAAACTCTCGTTAGCCCAGGCTTTGCGCAGCATCTCTTAGCGATTGTGATTCCCAGGGAAGCTTCTGATGACTAGTAGACTTCTGCGGATCCATCAGTTCTTCCACATTTTTCAGGAATATCTAGTTACATGGGGAAATGTCGACAGTGTATATAGTAGAGAAAGTGTTTTATATGACCAGGAAGTGAGGTGAAGTGTGATGTTGGCAGCAGGTGTGTTTTGTTCGAATCTTGGCCAGGAGTAGGAGGTATTTGTGGTTGGTGTCTTTGTTTGACTGCCATCCTTCTCACATCTACTTGGTGGCGGACGATTTTGTAGTCAGTTGTAGAATCTTCATGGAGATAAAGGAGCATGAGAAGAGCTCCTACCACCATGCAGGTTCTTACTCTTGTACATTTCCTCCCAAAAACTCTGCAATGACAACAGAAATAAAGAAAGAAATATCATCAAATTGTCTTTATCTGACATAATATTTCAATGACTACTATTACTGTACTAAGTCAACAGACTTGAGAGGCGCACAACATGGACCCATCCCCCCCCGGGTTCCACTGTGAATGGCAGGTCCTCAAGATTAAGTAAGTCCAGTTGCCTTTGACTTGATACGTCCAGATGTGAACACAGGATGTTGTAAGTGTTTGGACAAATGACACATGTTGTTTTTCTGTCAGTCTCAAATACAGAGACACAAACCATTCTTGATATTTCTCAGACAATGTTCTGTTTAGGTGAAATGGCTGCGACGATGCCTTCAACTGTGCATTACAGGCTTTGAAAAGAATGGGCATCATTAGCATGCACTTTTTCATAGCATTCATTTTAAAGTAAATAGAGCTCTCAACCTGAAACAATGGGAGATTTTTTTTTCATGAAGCAGTCTTGAAATAGAGCCTAACAGGAGGGGAATGACGAAAGAAAAATCTACTTAGGGCAATTTCTGACTCAATTTGGAATTTAGTCAACCAATCAAATGCCTACCTGAATCCACAGAGTGGCTGGAACATACAGTAACCCAGGTAATTATCTGTCAGAGGATCATTTCCTCATCTCGACAACTAGTGGATGAATTGTCATAACAGTAGACTTGTTTTTTTTCTTTCTCATCTGCCTCCACACAAATATATAATCAGACACAAGGTATCACAGAGTTGTGTATATTTTTGAACATGGCTTTGATAACACCTATATTTTTTTTAATATCTATAATAATCTTTTTTTGCATGAATTGAGGTCATGTTGAAACATTGCAAGGCCATGGAAGAAGATGATGAAAATGAATTTAAAGACCTCACAACCATTCATTGGATATAGTTAAAGAGCAGCTGCTGTACAAGCTCAGAGAACATATATATTATAGACTATAAGCTAATGTGTTCTTTGAGAATGAATAGATGAGTCAAGTACGAAAGTTTTCGCCATCAAAATAAATCCAACCTCCAAATTCTCTGCTTTTAAAATATTTACATTAACGCAATCAAATGAAATATAAACTTTTATATTATATAGACTAGAATAAGTCAATCAAAATAATAAATTCACACATTCATGAGGCACACAATGAAACCACCCTTCATTCAACAATTACCTAAACATGTTGGCAGATCAATGCGAGCGCCCGGTGAGTGAGTCTCCCTCTGATAGACAGTAGTCTATCATCTGCGATGGTAATAAAGGTAATGTACAGCATGTCTCTGGGCTCAGCCAATCAGGTAGAAATCCCCCTCTTTAACATTTATTCACAACCCTCCCCCTCTGCCTGCATCATGATTTCATGACCTGTTCTGTATTTTAAGGTACTTCTATTAAGGTATTTGTAGAGAAAATAAGAAGCAACCTGTTACACTGTTGCATTAACCAATAGTAAGAGCAGTGATTCTAAAACATTTTTCAATAATGTACCCCCTTTGAAATAACTTTTCAGCCAAGTACACCCTGACCAGCGCAAAACATTTTTGGTAGAAAACAAAAACCCTATATAAAGAGGTACAATACAGCACTGCGCCATAAGTATCTAATTTACAAAACAACCTTGTAACAAATGTCTCAAATCCATCAATAAAGTAATTCATTACTATAGCATAATAATTTGGAACTAAGCATGACTACTATTTTTCTATTTAAAAAAAATAATAATCTAAGTAAGTACTAAGTTAGTACCCCGATTTGAGAAACGCTGAGTTAGAGGCACAGGTTCACCCTCCTCATGTCCATACTGCAAAACACCCTGGCCAAGGATTAACTCATGCTCCAGTAAAATGTGTTGAATGTGAGTGGCGAGATACACTGTCTTTTTTCCCCATTATTTAAACAACGGTTGACTGAAACACAAATAACTTGCCATATAAATTGATGTTGCAGAAAAGCAAACTACTTAAGCACTTTTGTACTCAGTGGTTCAGTGTGACCCCGTTCATTGTGAATGTTGCACTCTCAGTGTCACTCTGACTTGTGCTTGGAGGAGCCAAGCATCCTTTTGGAGGAGTCTGTTAATTGAGGTAGAAACATGGTTGAAGGAGGATTACTTGTTCCCTGCCTGCTGCTAAAAAAGTCATTCAAATAAAAACATAATTGAGCTCACATAATTACTTTTTCAGTGACTGGCTGAATATCATTATGTTCAGTCATAGCTCATGCAATGATACTTAATCAGGACGATATTTTAGTTTGAGGGGAGGATTTTGGGTAAAGTATGTCCAGTATAAATAAGACAACAGATAGAGGAGTTGCTATAATAAGACTTACACAAATGCCACAGTATTAGATTTTGGCCTGCTCTTGTTGGACTTTTTTCACAACTCTTCCTTCTAATGCAGACCTATATTTGGTCATTTGGTCCATTTCAATAAAACTAGGGATGCACCAAATCCAGGATTCGGCTTCGGCCGAATATTGGGCTTTTTGACAGGGTTCGGTTTCTGCCGAACCTTAGAATTTTTTTCCACTGAACCGAACCCTACGCTTGCACTACGCACGCTACACTGGTCGACGTAATGTTGCCGCCGTTGATTACGGGAAGGTGTTTGCGTAGGTGGACCGTTCAATGCAGTAGGCTGTGAGAAAATGAAAATGGAACTCGTGAACAGAAAAAGTGTTGTTTGGCAGTACTTTCAGCCAAAAGAAGGCGAGTCAAGTCGAGCCACATGATAAATTTGCAATGCTGATTTGTATCGCTGTGGCAAAGACCATAAACATTACACAACATCGCCGCTGTTAAAACATTTGCGTATGAAACATCCGAAAGAATATGAGTTGTGCATGAAGGAATCTACAGACAGCAGCCAAAATGCAGCAACTTCAGGTACGGCAAAGGAAGGACAGTTACAGCTAAAAACTTGTGTTAACCAGACAGTGCCTCTCCCGGGCTGTCAGCTGTTCTCTCGGCAAATGAGTCTCCCTACAGTGGGAGCCGAGCGACCGCACGGCTGGCTGCTGCTCGTTAGCTAACGTTAGCTTTCTAATTTCACCCACCCAACATGCCTTCATCATACACTGGTTAGCGAAAATTTGCCAAACAAAATTGTCACTCATCTGGCAATAGCGATGTGCTTTCCTGCGATGTGAAAAGAGCGTGTGAATTCAGTTGTTACATTTAACTATTTTAGAGGCTGTGGACGTTGTTTACTTCATTAATGTGTTTACTGTGTTAATGGACTGAGTATGGAAGCAGGATTCGGTATTCGGATTCGGCAGAATCTTTTTTTTTAGATTATTTTTTTGGGGAATTTTTAGGCCTTTGTTTTCACAGGACAGATGAAGACATGAAAGGAGAGAGAAAGGGGGAATGACATGCAGCAAAGGGCTGCAGGTCAGAGTCGAACCCGCAGCCGCTGCATCGAGGAGTAAACCTCTATATATGTGCGCCTGTTCTACCAACTGAGCTAACCCGGCCATGGATTTGGCAGAATCTTAACCAGTGGATTCGGTATTAGGCCGAACCCCAAAAATCTGGATATGGTGCATCCCTAAATAAAACACAAATAGGCTAAACTTGAAGTACATTTGCGTATTGAACAAAATACTGTATTACTGACTTTTGCATTTTGAGTGCCAAGGTTAAATTTAAAGTCATGAGACAATCCGAGCAAAGTTTGGCAAAAGGGGAAGGTGTTTATATATCTGTCAAATGGTGAAAACTTGGAATAAATGTCCCTGTTAGAGAGATTTATTTTTATTTATTTAAGGCTGCTACTGTCAAAACAAACTTTTAAGGCTTGATCACAGATTTAAACTTCTATTTTGTAACATACTGTGCATTTACAAAGCCAGAATGAGAACTCTTTACCTTTAAATGCTCAAATAGTGAACAGTTAAATGTATTTTTCTCTTAGTGACAGTAGCATTTAGGTCAAAGCACTGCTGTGCCTTACAAAGCTGCTAATATGGCTAGTCTTGTTTTAACTGTTATAATGGATTCCATTCATTTTGTTGTACAATATAAAATGTATTAGCACAATCTTAAAACTCTCTCACTCTTTTGAGTTGTGTTATCCATGGCCAAAGCTACATTAACATAGTGAGGTCATGCCATGACACACCTTATGGAAATGAATGGAAACTGAACTCAACTGACCAGCTAACACATTGCTCTACTGCAGCTATTTATTAGGGGTGGGAATCACCAGAGGCCTCACGATATGGTATCATCACGATACTTATGTCACGATACGATATTATTGCGATATTAAAACATATTGCAATGTTCTGCGATATATTGCAATTTATTACCTTTTTTCCAACTTCCAATTTTTCTCAATTTCAAACTATGTCCCCAGAAGGAAACTTTGCCAACATCTGTTTTATCTAAAAAGATAAATTTCTCTGTTTGTTCATCTCACTTGGGACTGCAAAATGGGATTGTCAAGCAGACAAACTGACCAACACATATATGATAATAGATCGATACTTGGCGTCTGTGTATCAAAACAAAATTGCCATGGAATATATCGTGATACTATGCTGTATTGATTTTTTCCCCCACCCTTACTATTTATGGTTGATTAGGCATTGAACATATTTGTTATAAAAGCTGCATGAGGAAAACCATAACTAATGAATGCACTGCGTTTTGCCTATAAATGATAGCAGGATGATTACACTCAGGTGAAGGGAGACAGGCCTGCATAGAAAATGGGATACAGTGCTAAAGTACTCCTAGTTTTCCATATGATCCCTGTGAAATCAAAACAGACTTCTATTACCACAATAGCTGTAAAAATGTATGCTTTCTTGTACCTTTTGGTCGTAAAGATTTTCCAAAAAACTGTCTTTATTTTTAACAAGCCAGACCAACTCTAGAACTAGAGATTTGATTTGACTTTGTGCACCAAGTCAGTTCCAATAATGTTGTTTGTCCAATAATATACATTTTGTGTTTTTAAATGACCCTAGTAAGTTGAAATAGGGGATTTTAAAATAATGATTTATGATCAAAAACCCCAATTTCGAATGCATCACAATGTTCGTTCAGTTCCTTGGATAAATGTGCAATATGTGAAAGTTTCCAACAACTAGGAGTGTGATTTGATTATCCTGATAAAAGTGACCTGTATAACAGACCTGCTAAAATGACTGACCTGCAGTTCCTTGATATTTGATAGTTGAACTTTGAGTTTGAAACACTCTGTGTTGAATTACTACAGTAAACTAACAGTAGACCTCCTCATACTTCATTTTCAGGTAAAATTAATGTCATCTTTGACTTTGGTACAACATAGCCCTTTTTTGATATGTTTAGGTGTTAAGACTTCATTAGCTCATATCCCTCTCTACATTTCTTTCACCAAGTCTGAACAAATCAAATCAAATTAGTTATTATAAAGTAATAAAAAACTTTGTAAAAGAATCACAGAATCTAAAAAAGTTTGCTTTATTTGGAGAATAAATTAGATGTATGATTTTGAAATGAAAAAGCAAAATGTCAGTGACAAGACTGCTCATGTTGGCATACAGTTTCTAAGAACTGTTTCACTGCAAGGCTTACTGTGCTTACACCATTATATGAATTTGAAAGGTACTGTATTTATATAAACAGTCTACACTCAGGGGTTGTACATAAAATTAGCTTCGATACAGCAGATACAAACGACCCCATCGTCTGAGAGGTCAACAAAATGCACACCTTTATATTTTGGGGAAGGAGGACATTCAAACTGTAAACCCAGATTTAGTTGTAATTAAACTTTTTAGTGGTCACTACTTATTCTTTCATGTTTTGTTAAAAACCATATTCATTACTAAATCACATTAGTTGTAATGATCAGCCTAAGTATGCAGTGCACCGATCATATTAAGCAGAAATAACTAAGGATGTTAAGTTTTTGTATGGGAGGGGCGGGGTCATTTGAACTGTTCTGTGATGCAAAGGCTCATGGGAAACAAAATATGTTCTGAATGGTTTCTGTCCTAGTTAAAGTGTGTTTTATTATTGTTCTGTTAATGTTGGGTGTGTATTTCTGCATGGGTTTTAGTTTTGTATGGTTGATTTAGTTTTCATGTTTATCTGTATTTATTGTTGCACCATGACCGAGACCCGGGTGGGGATTGATGGCTTCTGGGCAGTGAGGGCAAGTTATACACTGATTGAAAATAAGTAACTGTATGTTGAGGGAAATTCCCTTTGTAGCACAGCACATTAGAAAATATCAATGTTTTATGTTGCTTGTTTTCTGTACTATTTACTTCAGAACAAATGTGTTAAATACCTTGTTCCTCAAATTAGATTGTCATAAAGAAAAAACATATTTATGTTGGCAAATTACTTTCGTAGTAGTGAGGGTTGGGCGACACAGGGAATTTTGGTATCGATCCGATACCAAGTAAATACAGGCCTAGTATCGCCGATACTGATACTTTTTACTTGTAACGTCACAATCATTGAATAATTTTGTGATTTTGCCTTCAGTTAGTTGATTATGATTATGATAAAACACAGGACAAAGATTTTAGGCAAATCTAAAAAAAATTATTTACTAACTAGAACAATATAAAACAATGTAACGGTATAAAAATATAAAAATAATATAACAAAATATAAATATAACAAAGTCAACAACACAACCAAAAATACCTTCCATTACACACAGATATCTGTGAAAAATAAAGTCAGTTGTGCAAAATAAGTAAACAAAAGCCACAATGTATAAAAATATGAATATTACAATATAAACAACACAACAAAAAATCATCACGGGCTTCTCTCACTGTTCTGATTCTCCGCTCTCCGCCTCCGGCAGAGCAGGGAGGCAGAGAGAGAGAGAGAGGTGCGCTGTTTGCACACTGCGCACAGACTTGGAGAGATGCTGTGCTCGCATGAACTCGGGAGAGAAACTGCAACAAAAGTATCAATCTCATCAAGACAGTATCGATCCGATACCAATACTCATCTTGGTATCGATACTATATATGATATATGATATGATATTTAGATCGATACGCCCAGCCCTAGTGAGTAGTACCCTAATGTGTTGACTTAACGTGTGTATTTCAGACAACATGACAATGACAAATATTGACAATGACAAATATTTATGTTTACTAATGTACGCACATTTCTAGTAAAGTCAACTAATTCAGGATAACAGTGTATTGTCCCATTCCTGCTGATACAAAAGATTATCTGGATGGGTTGCAAAGTTAGCAGGAATGACACGTTTATTGATGCAATAGATTATAATACATTGAGTTTCTTTCAGTGTCATTTTTGAACATTGACAAACAAAATCCTTCCTGATGTCTGTGGTCAAATTAACAGCTTGAACAAATGAGAAAAAGCAACTGTGTACGTCTGTGACTTACCTTAACCTCATTTCAAATTCAGATTATAGATTTGAAATGGTTGCTGAATGCCCTTTTATTCAGTGTGAACACGTGTGTCCTGATATTAGACACAGGTAATACTGTAGATGTCAGACTTGGAAGAACAATAACGCAGAGACATTTTAAGTGTGGTTAAAGCTCAAATACGTGCAGTTCAGGGGTTAAAGCAAAGACTGCAATCCTGCAGAAATTGCCTGGTCTTGTAAACTATAGCCTTTTGCCACAACTCTGAGCTGTTACTGTAAAGAGTAAAAATACAACAGTGTAAAATACAACAACGCTACTTAGAACATTTAATAATGTTCCTAGAACATAACGTTCCAAGAACCCTTTTTTTCTCGTGTTCCAACGGGACCAATTTGGGGATTATTAAATTCCTCTCTCTTTCAGCTCCTACTTCAGGGCAGGGTCTTTTCCCGTTTTCCTTTCCCACATGTGCTGGTTAGATGGCTGTGATTATAATAACAAAAGGTCAGTTCCTATGGCCACTTGGCCAGTGCGAATGCAAATAGCAAAACCGGTTTTGGGGGAGAGTAGTTAATAGAACTGTTTAGAAGTGGACTGTTCTTATAACCAGTGTCTCGATGTCTCATACCAGTGTGTGTGTGTTTGTGAAATTTGTCAATGTTTTGAACACCACAAACAAAAGCCCATTCATTCATTCATTCTTTTTTACGTTGATCCATTTTATGGCCATCACTTTCCAAATCACAGCTTCATTTAATAAAAACAATTCATGGAAAATCCATCACTTCCTGTTGAAATGATTGATGACATACTCTTTGACTTTGTAGTTAACAAAGTCTTTGAGCTGCGATTGTCTGCACATATCATCTGTACATTGTGTATCATTAAAATGCATTTCCTCTATTAGCCACTAGATGGGTACAAGGAAAGCCACATTGTACTAAAGTCCTGAAGAAAACTCACAATGTCACTGTGGTCGCAGTAACAATGTTTGAAAACCACTTTATTAAAAAGATGTTAAAGCTTAAAGAGAGGTGAGTTTAGGAAAGATTTTGCTTAATCAAGCATGCGTATGAAATTGGTTCAAACCATTTAATTATTCAACCATTTTTCTACATTTTTTTCCAGGCAAGCTCTAAAAGCAAATGTAGTCATGTTTCACATTATTTCAGAGTTGTTTAGGTAAACTTGGAGTCTATCAAAATTAAAGAACACATGGTATTGTACTGTTTATATAGCAATAAACAACCTATTTCTCTCTATTTCTCTGTTCCCCCACTGTCTTTCCATGAAATGTGCAAGAAAAGCTTTGTGTCATACAATGAATACAGACACAGTCGAGACAAAGGACATTGCTCACTATCACCTGCACTTAAAGTCAATTATGACTGAATCTGATGTTAGTAGATAGGCAGTTTGTATTGTCTGCTTAGCATTTTGGCTTTTTTATTGTTAGTGAAGAGCACCTGGATGAAGGAAAACAAATTTCAAGAAAGAAGATAATCTAAAGTACAAACACAAAAATGTATATGATATATATATATATATATATATATATATATATATATATATATGCTTTGCAACAATTCTAGCAATACAGTAGGCTAAATGGTCAACAGATAAAAGTAAACGTTTTGTATTTCATAACATAGCAGAACTAAATACTGTAAGAACTGTTTCTCAGTTGTTTACTATTCAAATACATGCAATGTCAGACTAACCTCATTAGGTTTCTGCTTTACACAAATTCATAAACATTACATTGCATGACAAGTTCCCAGCTTAACTCTTATTACACCAATTCAATATTTAAGTGTGTTTGATGTAATACCTGTATATTACAACTAGGCTTTATATCTAGATGAAATTACAATATGAGAATGGAGAATAATGAAGGAGATGCTGTTTATGGAGACATTTAAATGTATCTTTGCATGTTTCCTGAATTACATGTACAGACGAGAAATTATGGCTCTATGCATTACAAAATATTTTCAATGCACTTGTTTTCAATTTACCTTCACTAGCTTGCCTGGTATGATCATGTAAATCCAACATAGAAGTACATTGTTTGTATAAGACTCCTAACAATTTAGTAACAGAAATATTTAAATAAGTAGTGAGACTTCCAAACTGTCTGTTACTCTGAGCCAAGACAAACTTTATGCATGTTACCAACATGTGTTCTAAGAATAACTAAGACCAATAATTAAGAGTACAGAGTGCTGCTTTGTTCGGAGATATTTGCAATATCTTAATGTGAGTGTTGGGGGCACTAGACCAAACTAAAGACTAATGACATGGTCACTTGTCATCTTATATTTACCCTGAAGCACCTCCTCCTTAACATTGAAACACATTTCCCCATCTTATTCATAATAATTTTATAATGCTTTGACCATGACAATTTACAGTCAATCATTATACCCAAAATTTTTATTTGTTGAAGCACATCCTTCACATACAACTTAAGTTTTGGCTTTGCCCTTACCTCTTGTTATTTGTTCCACAACTGACTGAAAGACTTCCTAGGTCTTCAATGGTGGATTTCACAATAGTATTGAATTTTCAATTTACATGCAACCTTTTTCCTGGTCACGATTAATGGTAAATAATTTGTAAAAAATAGCATATGCATGCTCATGAAACTGTGACATTTCAGTTTCTCTAATACAAACAAAACTGTGATGAATTAAATCAAATGCAGGATAAATGTGTGTGTTCCTCTTTACGATGCATTGCAACACTGATCTTGTCACCTTAAAGAGAAGCTATTATTGACTGCAAAAGCAGCAAAGAAAATTACTAGCGTAACGAAAGCCATCTTGAAAACTATGGCAGCATTTGCTTAAAATGAAAACTGTCTAAAGCTCAACAGTTACCAGAGAGTTGCAGAAATGCCTCTGTGTCAACAAAAAACGGCACATAGTGGCCAAGGCTTCTAAAAGCTACAGTCAGGCAGTGCCTCCCTGGTATTCTTTCCTTTCCTTCTCATCCATTCAGTTTTACAACTGAGAGATTTTAAGCTGAGTTTGGCATGAGCCTGTGTGTTATAGACAAACAATTATAACATTATGAGTTTCAAAACAGACCTCCTTCTTGTTAGGTCATTCCCTTTTTTTAAGGACTGAATTTTGCACTATGAAGGCCATGAATGACTGCCAGACAGAAATGTCCCCGATAAGAACGCCCATGCAACATTTAACACCTGCATTTTGTACTCTCTAGTAGCCTTGCTTAAGCTGAAGCCAGTTGAAGTGGGAGTCTACCAAACTCACTATGATTTTTTGAGAGACTTTATAAGCTGTGCTCAGTGCAATTAACTTGTTAACTTGCCTCCTAATGTGAAAAAAAACTTTATATTGTGGAAATAAAACATGCAAGGTAAAATGACAGAATTCCAGTGCAGTGACGTTATAATGTTCCCTTTGTGTTTGCTCTGGCTTAAACCTCTCAGGCTCCACAGTGTGAAAACCAACATGCAAATTATACTTTCCCTGCATAACTATTTGGCAAGAATTCACAATAACAACTTAGTGTCACTTTTGCTTTTTCTGATAGTATATGAAGCCTAATATTACCGTCACCCTCGAGCTTAGAGTGTGTGGAGATAAAGTTGGGAATGTGTGGGAGAGCAGAGGAAAAAGCAAGGTTTCTAAGAGGCAAAATGCCAAGGCTGAGACATTAGATGTCTTCTCCTAAAAAAAAACAGGGGAATCTGTGAAAGTGAAAATTCAAGGTTACAAACAGCATGGGTGTTCCCAGTTTTGTCCCCAAGCCCTCACTAGGGAAACGTCGGATTTAGCAGAGTTTCAATTTAAGTTTATAATGCACATATGTGTATCAGTTTCTGTCATTTCTCGTATAAACACAAACATTTGAATCCTGATTTCCTTCAAGGTAACTGACAGTAATATGCGCCTAGATAGAAGCTATGTTTCCATCCACATGTTTTTATCCGAATTAATATCATTAATAATGATATAGAATGAAAAATGCCTTATGGAAACAGTAAAATTCGATTGAATTTCATGAATATTGACTCAAATGAAATACGTTCGGTCTCGTCGGATTTTATCTTTATCGATATACGGCTTATGCGATAAACGCTGATGGAAACGTTATTTGCCGAATAAATAATGAATTGCGATTAAGTTTTAGGTCATTTTATGGTTGCAACCCGCCACAAAACAAAGAAGAAGAAGTTTTAGTTAATTTCCGCCCAGTATTTCCGCTCTGTTTGCACACACGGCGGGTGTCAACAAAGATAGATGGAAGTGGACGAACAAGGGACGCACTACCGGGAGTGCCGACACAAATGTCCCTTATGATGCAACGATCGTCTACCACAGCCTGTAGTACGATTGATGGCCAGCCCTTTCTATTGACAAAATCCCTGTAGCCTTCAGCAGGGGGTCTAATCGGGGCGTGAGTCCCGTCTATTGCGCCATACACCTGTGGCACATGGTGCGCTCTGGAGTTACGCAGCGAGATATCATGCCCCTTATCCACTCCAGGTAGGTATATATACCTTCGCATCATCCTCGTTCGTATGGCATTGCACACGGCGTAAACACACCGGTGCACGGTGGTTTTGCTGACTCCAAAAACGTTTCGCATACCACTCTGTACTCTGCGCATGTAGCCAGCCTGTTTGTAGAGCGCAATGGCGATACGCTTCTCGGTTGGAACCGGAGGGCGATAGCTTGCGACATCTGGGAAAAGGGACGGGCCAAAAAAATTACACAACAGGTCAAATGTTGTCTTGGTCATCCGAAAATGCTTCAACCAAAGGGTTTCCGTGAACTGTTTGGAGCGCTGTCGTTCCCACACCACAGGCCGCCTCCGTTGTCGTCGGGCATTTATGTGCATCTGCATCATCATAGCAATGTGTTGATAGCGTTGTTGTTTTCTTATTATAGCTTGATATGTCCCTATCAGCTGGCACATAAGCACTATTACAACTTGTGCAATATTGATCATTTGTTGGTAGATGGCATGATCCATATTGTCTAGCAAAACTTTGTTCGCGAAAGTTAGCTTGAATGTTGTGCGATTCAGTGCGAAAATGAATGGAAACACCTTAAAATGTCTAAAATCAATTCGATATACTAATTTGATCGCAAAACAGCATGTGACATCATTACGCACAGGTTTTTATTCGCTTTAAAGCCGTTGGATGGAAACACACTTTCACCAGCTTTATTCGCATGAGTTTTTTTTACCGAACTTCAGATAATTCGATTGACAAGTGGATGGAAACTTAGCTAGAGAGATGCACCTTGTTTCATTACAGCAAAATACAGTTTTTCAAGCCATAAAGTGACATTATTTTAAAATAAGTCTATCCTTTACTTCCCCCAGTTTAACTGGCTTCTAAAGGATCTCAGCGCTTTGTCCTCTGGGCTTAATGGGCTGATCTGGGCATCCTACCAGTTTATCTCACAGGCCGCTGCACTGCAGAGAGGGTTGTCCTGGACAACATCAAGGTATATGTGGATCAAAAGGAAGGATCCTTGGCCTACATGTACTGCTTCATAACAAGCCAAGGCTTGGTCACATCGGTGACAGGTTTTGATGCTATAACCAAACACTTACACTTGTGGCCCTAGGTTACTGATAATGTAACCTATAAAACTAACTTTATGTTTCTTCTTCGTATTATAAATCAAACTTCATAATCACGTCAAATAACTGACTCTCGCAAGTATACTGTATCTGTTTTCAGTTGGTTAAGACAAAAGAGTTGATGTTTTCATGTTGGTTCTTTATCTATTAACGTACGCAGCTCAAAGGTCAGTGTACTCAAGAACAGGGCTTTTGGCTTTATTGGATAGTTGAGAACAGAGCAACTGGATGGAAACATAAGAAGGCAAAGAGGGTTGACATGAAACAACATGCATTTACATCTTTATTTGAACGAGTGCATGCTGGACATTGGATTTTACTCTTTCTGATGGTTTTCACTTGAATAGTTTAATGATGGATTGCAAGAAAATACAATGAAAAGCAACGTGATTATTAAAGTTAAGATCCAACAGCTGCCCTGTCTATGTGATTAAAGGTCCCATGGCATGAAAATTTCACTTCATGAGGTTTTTTAACATTAATGTGAGTTCCCCCAGCCTGCCTATGGTCCCCCAGTGGCTAGAAATGGCGATAGGTTTAAACCGAGCCCTGGGTATCCTGCTCTGCCTTTGAGAAAATGAAAGCTCAGATGGGCCGATCTGGAATCTCCTCTTTATGACGTCATAAGGAGAAAGGTTACCTCCCCTTTCTCTGCTTTGCCCACCCAGAGAATTTGGCCCGCCCATGAGAAAGAGAGAGACATCATGGCTTGAAAACCATAGACTATGGTCTATGGTTTATAGAATGGACCAACAGATCCCGTTGCTCTGGACGGAGAGCTCTGCCTGCTGGCTGTTTTAATCCTGGAGGAGACTCGTTATGTAGCGGCAGTGGCTAGAGGCCTTTATAACAAACCAAATGTGCATGCATGCATTCTCATTCACTTCAAAAGCACACTTACCTGCACTTCAACTTTCTCTCGCTCTTGCTGGCCGCGCCGCCGACGGATGGCATGGACTCACTTGTATCTAAGTGGCGCGCCTGGCAGGAAGCCTGGTCATCATGTGATATGAAGGTTTAGGTCGTTTTATCTAGCGAATTATTATTGTTAAATATTATTCTTAAACGGACCACTTGTGGGTCATCGTCAAAGAAAAAAGGTATAAAAAAAATCTGGACAAAAAAAGGGCAGTTTGGCCTTGAGGGGCAAAAGGGGCAGGTGCTCAAGCACCCATAGCCACTCCCCCCGCACGTGCATGGACGTAAATGTGACGTGAGCAACCTGTCTGAAAGTTGTAAGTCTTCTGGTAGCTGTGCCAAGAGAAATCTCAATCATTCCGAATATTGCAGAGACGGAGAGCGTAGGTATATGTAAGGAGATAACATGGATACAGGCTAATTATTGCTAACTAAAATGCTAGTTAACATTAGTAATTAAACTTAAACAGCTAATGTAAGTCGAAACTGCCTGCGAGCTTCTCCTGTACTATATGGTAATTCCTCTACTATGCGACAGTAAGTTCCGTGGTTATGACACAATTGTTAGCCTATTTTTACAGAAACGTCTTCTACGGAGCCATAACGTGAGATACAAGGTAATAGAGCCTTTTATACATTGTCGTGTTTCTTTAGAAATAAACAATGGACAAGTAAAGTCTTTAAACGCTTTAGATGTAAAGTTATTCGCTGTCAAAGTGGCGTCAAAATGAATGGCAGTCAATGGGATGCTAACGGGGGGGTGAGTGCTTGTTAGCATCAAAATGGCGCCATAGGAGGTACGTGTTGTGAGGAGAAGCTTACCCCCTTGGTATCAAGAGAACATCCTATGGCTCTGTCTCCGACTGAACATGTCGGGTCGGCCAAAATGAAGGCCGACGGCTCCTTGGACGGACGACGGCACAGAACACACCGAACAGACTCGAGTCACCGACCTCGCCAGACGGTCCGACGGCAGATAATCGACTCTGTGTGTCAGCGCCCTTACCCCCTTGTTGAAAACAAGCAAAGCATGGCAGTTGGTCAAGGCCACACCCCCACCCTCCACCTTGCCCCCCTCTCTCCTCCTCAATAGCATTTAAAGCTACAGACACAGAAATGGCACATACTAAGGAAAGCTCATTGTGGGACTGGCTCTAGTGGCTATAATTCTGCACCAAGGCTGAATTTCAGGAAAGAGACTTCAGATACAGTATTAGGGGACCACTAAGGCCTATATAAAAGAGACTTCAGATACAGTATTAGGGGACCACTAAGGCCTATATAAAAGCAAAGGACCTTTAAGATTTTTCAGATTGGAGTTGTGTCTCAGAAGATTTTGATTGATTGGGCAGCTCATGTTTTGGTGCTAGCGCAAAGACATACAGTATATACTCAGCAAAAAAAGAAACGTCCTCTCACTTTCAACTGCTTTTATTTTCAGCCAACTTAACATGCATAAAACTTCGTATGAACATAAAAAAAATTCAACTACTAAGAACTAAACTGAACAACGTTTCACAGACATGTGACTAACAGAAATGCAAAAATGTGTCCCTGAACAAAGGATGGTCAAAATCAAAAGTCACAGTCAGTATCTGGTGTGGCCACCAGCTGCATTAAGTACTGCAGTGCATCTCCTCCTCATAGACTGCACCAGATTTGCCAGTTCTTGCTGTGAGATGTTACCCCACTCTTCCACCAAGGCACCTTAAAGTTCCCAGATTACCCACATTTCCGGGGGACACGGTTCTCGCCCTTACCCTCTGATCCAACAGGTCCCAGACGTGCTGGGATTGAGATCTGGGCTCTTCGCTGGCCATGGCAGAACACTAACATTCCTGTCTTGCAGGAACTCGCGCACAGAACGAGCGGTATGGCTGGTGGCATTATCATGCTGGAGGGTCATGTCAGGATGGGCCTGCAGGAAGGGTACCACATGAGGGAGGAGGATGTCTTCCCTGTAACGTTCTGCAACTTTTGATTTTGACCATCCTTTGTTCAGGGATGCCATTTTTCCATTTCTGTTAGTCACATGTCTGTGAAACGTTGTTCAGTTTAGCTCTTAGTAGTTTTAAAGTTTTACGCATGTTAAGTTGAAAATCAAAGCAGTTGAAGAGGACGTTTCTTTTTTTGCTGAGTTTGAGTATTTGAGTATAGTTAGATGCCTGTGCAGCAGGGCCATATTTTACCATATCATCCTGGATAACATGTAAAACTAGTAGTATAGTATAATAGTATAATACTTAGTATTTTTTGAGAAGGTAGAAACATTCCATGGGATTTAACAGGAATTTATGGGAATTAGCTGGAAATAACAGGAATAGAGAATGTATGGAATATATGGGTTATGTTTGAGTAATATGCTCAAGCTGTTTTTAATTGTGCAATTGTTCCAAAATTCACAAGCTTAGCTTCCCTTAGAAAATGTACCTTTTACAACCCTTGTCTCTAGACTTCTATGTTATGTGTTTTAAAGAGTTGACTGTCTGAAGCACTTCGCTTCAGCAGTTCACTGTAGTCAATGTGGTATTGCTTGAAGTCAGTGGTATAGTAGCTGTCCACAGGCAAGACAACAAGACAGCAACACAAACAGCAACATCTTAACTGTTGTTCACATTGTGATTTTCAGAGCAATCTCAGGGCTGCTTTGACAGGCATGACCAACAATATGTAAACTGTTTGACAAGAAAGTGCCAAATAAGCATATTCTCCAAATCTTGTAAGCTCTTCCATGGCAAGAACAACTTATGTTGTATGATAGTTACCCCACATGGAGTCTTGGTGTTGCAAGCTACTTGAAGGGTTCCACCAGCGAAGAGAAGCCTTGACATTTTATGGGAGAGCTGCAGGATAAATGCCAGCATATTTTAAGAGACACTGCAATAGCAGACCTAAACAATCTTCCTCGCTGACACTGTTGTGAGCTGGGTTAATGAATGCATTGATTGAGGTTTTGCGTACTGACTATATTTGTATGTGGGTATGTGTGTATCTATATGTTGCTGTTTGCCACTGAGGAAACAAATATCCACCTGGGACAATACATCTAAATCTAATACAGTCATGATCAGTTTCAAACCAAATTCACAGCATCAAGGACACAGCACGAGCAGGGAAAACCCCCCAGACTTCCAAACATGTCACTGCTGTGGCAATGTAGGACAGATGTTCATATGTTATTGTGCTACTGAATGCTTCGGTACCGTCTGCCGGACAGCACAGGCAGAACAGTTAATGGCTGGGATGATTTGGGTCTCTGATAATCCTGTTGGCTTTCTTCTTACATTGCTGGGTGTAGAGCTCCCCCAGATCAATGACAGAGGTGTTGAACCTCAGGTCTCTAAGCTTGGTGACAAACGGCATGTATATCACAGCTACCCTAAGGTCTTACAAAGCTTAGCTAACACTTTTGTCCGATTTCAATTTAATGCATTTTTGTGAATTTCAGAGGTCTCGTTAGGAGGAGGCAAGCTAGCTCTCATTGATAGAGCTCCATCCAGCTCACTCGCGGACAAGAGGCGTTTATTTCCCCGATCGTTTGTTTAAATAACTCAACACACATATCCATTATAAGATTAACTGGAACCTGTGGTAAGAGAGTGTGGGCGTAACAAGTTCGCTGACCGCACTCTCACTCACACACACCAGCCATTTAGCAGGAAGAGGGGAGGGAGAGCAGTTACTGCAGGCCCTGGAGCTCTGTCAGGGCAGCTGCATTTGGTAGTCTAGTAACCCAGAAACGGTGACTTTGTGCGGGTATGGAGCACCACGGGCTGCCGGCCGTGACGGAGCTCCATCTACCTCTCAGCAGGCCGGGGTCTGTGAAGGAGGACAGGCCGGGCGGCGAGGCAGCAACCCAGACAGCACCGGCCGCTGAATTCCGACACACAGTCGGACAAAATTTGCAATTAGCCATCAATTTTCGTAAAACAGCCCATATTTGACCTCTACATAGTTTATTTCTCGCATAAAAAAGTCTCAGAAGTGAATTTAGTGATAAAATAGCAGATGAACAATGTATACAATTTCTGAGATCTGCGCGACCTAGATTCAGAAGACTACCTGATCTCAGATCAGTGGTGTAGCCTATGTAAATGTTGGGGCGTGACAAAGATAGAGACTATAGATAGTGATGTGACTGTCATTTGAAACAAGCATTTGACATAATGTATCAAGCGGTACGCTTTATAGAAGTGAAAAGCAGGTAATGTTTTCCTGCTTGGGCTCATGATGGCGCTCGTGTCTCACTGTTACTATGAATAATGATGAAAAAGTTTGTTTATATTAGCTTCTTGTCACATCATAATGATGCAGCACCTGGGTGTCAGGTTCATATTGGAAGGTTTTGATGACAGCAGCTCTGGAAAGGAAGAAGTAGGGTACCTGATGATGAGGAATTGTTCTTGTGCCATGTATGAACAATTTAAAAGCATGAGAATGATGAAACTAAGTCATATGACATGAGCTCTGACTAGAGGTGAGCCGATACCGATACCAGTATCGGTATCGGCTCCGATACTGCCTAAAACGCTGGTATCGGTATCGGTATCGGGAAGTACTGGAGTTAATGCACCAATCCAATACCACGTAATAAAGCCCTAAAGAAAATCTACATTAAAGTAGTTTATTTATGTTCTTTTTCCGTTATAACTGACTGTCAAACTGGATAATAAAAGAAAGTTCTGTGGCATTCATTGTTTGTGTTTGTTCATGTTTCACAAAGAGTTTAACCTGAGCCAGACTGACAACAAAGATATAGAAATAATATCACATCCATACAGGGATAGTAGTATACAGTTGTTAAAACATAATAAAATATATGACACACTGGTATCGGATCGGTACTCGGTATCGGCCAATACGCAAGTTCAGGTATCAGAATCGGTATTGGGAAGCAAAAAATGGTATTGGGCCATCTCTAGCTCTGACTGTGACAAATGTCAGAATACTGTCCAGGTAGCGGTGCCAAGAGATGTTAGGACTTATGAGGTAAACTCATTTAGTTACCTCAACTGCCTCGACCTTGCTGTTGCAACAACAAGTAGTTTTTCTGGCCAAGTTTCTAACTTGGGAAGCCAGAAGATCTGACAAGCGTTTCCCAGAAAAACCTTGGCCTTCAGCTGTTGTGGCCATGGCTGGAGAAAAGGAAGTTCCAAAAGCTCATGGGTGTATGTAGTGTAGAGTGTTTTTTTTTTTTCACAAACAGAACTTCTTCAACTGAAGAACTCCCACAAAAAACGCTGGAGATCAGTGTTTTTTTTTTTCAATTTTTTCAAAATTCAGTGGCCTATGTGTGAAATAGTACAGTATGAACATGAAATATAACAGGATATGCTGACAAATATGAGTGAATTAAAAAAAATTCAGAAAAAAATTCTGATATATGTTTGAAAAAACATGTATTTACACGGTAAGGGTTAAGACATAAAAATGCTCTGCTTTGAGTAATAATGTGGCTCTGATATGTTTTTTCCACAAAACGTTCAGTGACCTTGTTGGAAATTACAACTACTCCCTCTTCCTCATTGAAAAATCAGAATCTTTGAATATGCAAAAAGTGTTTATTTCAAAAGTTATACTGGACCCAAGCTATTTAGTCCATTCTCGGTGTATGCTCAGTGGAGGCTTTAAGTTTCCACATCATATTAAGTTGAATATTAGGATGTTGTCCTGCACAGTAAAGGACAAACATTAAAGGGAGTTTAAATAAGCCCTGAATTCCTATAATAGCCCAAAACGGATTCCTGAATTCAATGTGTGGTGACAACTGGAACATTTCTGCTTTTCTTAATATTTAATGGATGGCTCTGTAAAACATCTCTGATCCATGTCTGATAGAAAATATGTTGTACATTACTGAATGTAGCCCACAAAACGTGCCTGTTTGAAATTAAATATCAGCTTATTTTGATAAATCCCACTAAAATAAAAAAATGGTATGTCCCTTTGACCCATTAATTCATATAGGCCTTCTGGAGTCTGACTGTGCTGGTGATGACAGACCTTTGCAGATGTTAGCAGGTGTAACATCTGTATTATCTGAATAACTGACCACTGGCCTATAGCAGCATGCAAACTGTGGGGCACTGGGAAAACACCTCTGGAAAATTATTAACTTCAACAATCACTTTTTAATTGGGGAGTAAAAACAGAAACGACTGAAGAGTATCCGGGCTGAACGGGAAATAGGCTCGTGGCCCGAGGAAGTCGCCGAGAGTCCATAAACATGTAGGCTACTAATAGGCCTACATAAATGATGGGTTTGTTTTGTATGAAACATATAGGCTACATGATGTAAATATCAACATGAATTCTCATCTCTCGTCTTCTTCATTTAAGCAATTGACAAATAAATCATTCAACGGCATGCTCTGCTTTTATTTCAGTGAGAGAAAGTGCTCGCATTTGACGGATACAAAAGTCCTGTCCTGAATTCCCTTCAAACCCAACTTGAGCGAATCGCTCTACTCTGAGGATCTCAGTTAAGGAGGAGTTTGTGACTGCTGTAGCTCCCACCTGTTTTTTCCTCAACGTTGGGGTTAAAGAGACCTTTCTCGTGCAAAGTTTGGTCTCTTGGCCGAGTAAACACTTTCTGGGAAATGAGCCAAACTAACCGACAGTTATCTCAGAGCAAAATTTATTCAAGTGGGGAGAAAAGAAAGACAGGTGACGTTGTGTGCGCTCCCAGCATGGCGCTAAAAACTGAAGAAAGTCGGGTCTATTTTACTAAAAACTCAACAGAAAACGGTGTCGGTGGGCTGATAGAACCAGACAGTACGGACGCAAACATTTACGGCTCCGGACACATTAGTCCGCTAGCCTGTGACATGGAAAAACCCTGCTGCCAGACAGCTGCTGCTCCTCATGAGGAGTTGTTAAACGCTGACTGCCGTGTGGGCGACAGTCGCTCTTTTTCTGCCTGCGCCACAATCTCGGAAACAACCAGGGAGCTGTGCAAAGCTGTGTCCGTGTCGCTGGGACTGAGCGACATGGACGTTGCTCTGCCCCCGCGTGCCGCAAATGACCAAATGAGAGGAGAGTATTTGTTCGGATTCGGAGCCGTGCCTCTGAAGTGTCCCGAAGCTCAGGGTGCTGTCACCGAGTACACGTGCCCCGAGCGTCCCCTGCACGACCAGAAGCAACTGGTGGAAATGTTCAAAAGTTCAGAGACTGATGCGCGTCTTCAACACCTTACCTCCACTCGGACATCTGTGGATGAGCAGAACTATACACTAGTGTGCGAGGCTGATGACATAAATTCAGAAGGGATAGATCATCTGGACAGAGCGCGTGCCGCCTCTTGTTCTTATGCCACATCCGCGCCAGGCAACTTGGCACACTTCGGTCAGACGGCTACAGAGCGACCGTGCCTAGTTTACAAGCCACCCGATGAAACGATTAACTTTGGGGAAGCCATGGAGAACAAGTTCGGGGGTTATCAGCCAGAACAATACAGCGTCAAAGTGGAATGTGAGGACACCGGTGAATCTGCCGGGGTATTGTGGGGCAGTAATTATACCTTTAATGAGAAGTACAACACTCAGTGTTGGGGCTCGAGGCAGTGCATGGATGTGCAGAGCACAGGGGCCAACACCGCGTTCATTTGTAATCCATATGAAAGGAGCGTCATCCGTCCTGAGCAGTGGTACCCTGGCGGGATGCTGAGGCCGCCTTATCCCAACCCCAACTACGTGAAGACTGAAGTTGGCGAATGGCTAGATGGCACCTACGATGACACCAGGTAAGCAATAATAATAATAATAATAATAATAATAATAATAATAATAACATTGTAGTATGTGATAAATAAGAAGAAATAGCCTAATGTTTAGAGAGCAGAGAAGGGTGAGTTTGTTTTAACTTCTAGAATATATTGCAACACATTTACACTCTGATCCTTATTTAGTGCTACCCATCTCCAATATGACCACAGTCTAACCTTAATCTGACCCAAACATGAATGTTAAGAGTCTGTCATCTGTAGAGTTAATCCCACATAAATTAGATGTGTTTTAGTAGATTGACATTTTAATGGCAACAAAATGCAACACTTTCTCATAATATAACCTAAACGTCATCATAGATCTAGATATATTTAGGCTCTCATTCTGCTTTAAAAAAATGTTTTTTAAAGACAGTTGTTTGGTATTTATGTTTGTTGTTCTTCAGTTAGAAACCAAATGTTAAACTGAACAGTTAAAAAAAAATCACATTTTCTACTGCATTGACAAAACTTTTACGACATTGTTAGGCTACTTTTAATAAATGCTTTGCAAACTTAAGCTCATCAAACTGAGGTTGTACTGCATTTTGAAACAGAATCATGTAGGAATATATTTGGCTGGTTCACATCCTTGACATTTTAACCCAGAGCTGATTTCATGTTTTTTATATTTCAATTATTACTGACTAAGTTTTAAAACAAAGTTCCTTCTGATTATATGAGAGTGGAAAGAGCCCTTGTTTAAATAAATTGTTGTAAACATGTTCCTTTATTTTGAGTAATTCCCCATTATAAAGCCATGCTTTATGGAAGCTAACACTGTAAATAAAATGGATAAAGTAATAATATCTGTAACATTTGTTAAACATCAAAATTCACAAAGTTCTGTTCAAGAACAATTTTTTTCGTCCTTGCATGCTTTTTCATCAAACATAAAGAAATATTGTTTTCAGGGTTTTGTCTGCAGCACCTGCTCATAACATAACATCCATTTGAACACAAATGAAGAAAGTGTGATTCTTTTCTTTAATACAACTATTTCAGAATGCATCCAGTGAAAATATGCATATCACTCAAATGTGTTCTTTGTCTTCTGATATACAGCATAAATCGAGTTTTCTTGTAGGAGAATATTCTCACTGAATTTGTTTAATTGTTTTCATAAATATGTCAGATTTGGCTTTACAGAATACACACAGAATTACAGAAAATAATGTTTGATTCCAATTGGTTTTGAAGTGGAAGCAAACGGTTTAAAAAAAATTCTGTGACAACTTCAGACACATGCTGATCATTTTACAAAGGTATCCAAAGCTTTTCACATGCTTTGTTAGTGTTGGGTTCGACATTTTCTCAACGTTATAAATTATTTGCATGGTCTGCCAAATCTGAGTGTTGCCTCCAGGAATACAAAGGCCACAGAGTGGACATGTTGACTGACGGACACAAGGTACCATGTGTACCCCAGACTAAGGCGTCATGCTTTTCTCCAACTGTCTGTGATTTCACTGGGCTGGTGAATCATTGATAATGATTGTTGACCAGATAAATATCAAAGAACTGCTTGAAATACATGCTTCCTTACATAGATTTGCTTCTGTTTGTTTCAGGTTGTTGGATTTTCATTGGTTTGCCTCATTTGAGAACAATGACACCAATTGGTGGCTATAAGAGCTCAGTTCATAAGTGCCAACATGCTCCTAACCAAACAACCATATGGGTTGTTTATGTTACTAAATTAGAAACATCTAAGCAAGGAATATAGATGAAACAGTAATCAGTGGTGTTCTTAATGTGAGGACACAGAGAAACACTGTGATCTAAGTTTTTCTGTTTTCAATCAATAAGACATAGAGCCCTAAACATGCTCTGCCTAATGGCAAAATGGGCATGCTGCTTATATTTTTATGGGCATTTGCTTTTATTGAATATTTGGATTGCAATAGGGAAAAATAGGGATTGCACTGGGAAAGGGAGAGAGAGATGATTGATCATTGACAGATGTCCCGAGCCAGACCTCTGTCTCAGATCATGGTTTATTCAGTTCAGACTTGGTGAGCAGGATGTTACCAAGTGCATAAGCATAAAGACACTGGAGTGCTGAGAGGTAGTTTATCGGTGGTTTTTGCCCCCAACGGCTCTAGGCACTAGGATTAAGCACTGGTTATGGTTAAGGTTAGGGTTAAGGTTACGGTTAGGTGCCTTGGAGGCAGCGGTCGCAGCACTGCCTGGAAGGAGCCGTTGGGGACACAAAACACCATTGAGCTGAGAGGTACAGGTTTCCTCTTGCTTATCACCTCAAGTCCTGCGGCTTGTTTCAAGAGGCAGGTTTACTGGCTTGAAATCGAGGAAATTGGGGCGGCTGTGGCTCAGGTGTTAGAGTGGTTGCCTACCAATAGGAAGGTTGGTGGTTCAATCCTGACCACGTCGAAGTGTCCTTGGGCAAGACACCAAATACTGCG
The DNA here is from genome assembly GCF_008315115.2 of Sander lucioperca. Lineage (NCBI taxonomy): Eukaryota > Metazoa > Chordata > Actinopteri > Perciformes > Percidae > Sander > Sander lucioperca. The sequence goes on along the minus strand of NC_050185.1, from coordinate 10,430,224 downwards.
CCATCGGTGTGTAAATGTGTGATGAGCAGGTGGCCCCTTGTATGGCAGCCTCAGCCACCAGTGTGTGAATGGTGAATGGTTCCTGTACTATGTAAAAGCACTTTGAGTAGTCGTTAAGACTAGAAAAGCGCTATATAAACACAGTCCATTTACAAATCGATAAAATCGACCTATAATGTTGTTTAGGTATGAGGATGTGTTGCACATGTGATGATCTTATAGAATAGGATGCATTGCTGTAGATTAAACTGCCCAACAGAACATAAAGGAGTTTAAATTAGCACAACCTTAAACATTTAGAGCAGTACATTGCAACATACACATTAATGCAGCAGTAATGTTAATTCAAAAACATCATATATTCAAGTTTCAAGTTCATTTGGCTGATAACACTTACGCACTATTACTTGAGTAAGGTTTTGAATACAGGACCTTCACTTGAAGTGGAGTATTTGCTGCTTCAACTTACTGTAAGTGAAAGATCTGAATTCTTCTTTAACCACTGCATTCTGGCACAGCTGGTTGAGCGTACAAGGCATGGTTATGTGTAATTTTGTTTGAATACTGGGACTCTAGCTGACAGTGTGGTCTCACTGGTCTGGTGGCATTGTGCTGTACTTAAACTTTCTAATTATAATTGTCACACAAACAGTGATGAATTTATCTTTAACCAACCAGATTTTAAGACCTAAAGGGGCTTTAGCATAGAGCGGAGTGAGAAGTGGACCCTGTATGCCTCCGATTTGGACTCATTGTTGTGCGTGAATTATAAGTGAATTATATCTAGTGTGGACTGGGAGCAGAGCACTTAACCATGAACAGTGAGCGCAAATTTCAGCGAGAGGAATGCACAGTACAGGAATTCAATAAAGAAAGCTTGCTAGCTAGTGATAATGTTGGTGCACTTGCAGTATATGATTGACCACCTTGTCCTCTGACTAAGAAGCAACTGCATGCTGTTACCTCACAAATGAGTGAAAACAGATGTTAACTATTTAGCCCATGGATAAACACTGAATACACAGTTTCCAAGCTCACAAGCTTACTTCGACTTCAAAATCTTCATGAATGCATATTAGTTTTAACAAATAATACAGAGTGAAATGAGGCAAACAAATAAAAATGAAACAAGCTGAAGCAAATCTGTGCAAGAAAGCAGGTATTTCAAACAGCTGATTGACATTTATCTGATTAACAATCATGGAAGTGGCTCATGCAGCAGCATTGGATCCTCAGGCAGGGCTCTGCTGGCTCTTCCTGTCCTGGTTCAAGGCTAAAAGTGACCAACTTTTACAGTCAGGGCCCCGTAGCTCTGAACTCCCTGCTTAAAGATCTGAGGCTGCAGAACCAGTGGCACCTGTTTTTATCTAATATTATTGTTGGGTATTTTATCCTATTTTATTTTTGTATTATTTTAATTGACGGATTTTATTTAATTGCAGTCCTGCAACCCAGGTTCTACAACCTAAAACACTTTATAAAGTTTTCCATTCTAAAGTTTATTATAGAACACTATGGCTATTGCATACTGTACATACAGTAGAACCCCAGGTACGAATAATCCTACTACTCTGCTGCATTAATCAAACAGCATTTTGCATGGGCAATGGCTTCAATTAGATTTTACTGACATTTATAGTTAAAAACCATTAAAATACGAAAAAGACCATTTGTTTTATGTAAATAAAGACATTGTGGAGATGTTTTACACAAAATGGTTTGGTACCAGTATAATGTAATAGAATTCATTTATCTGTATGGGTCAGTGAATATATGTGTTTCTGCACATTATTTAATTTTCTCTTGTGCATCATATGTCTTTATATTTTGTTATACAATCATTTTTGTTATTAAAAATCTACAATATAAGTATAGTCAAATCTGATCATTTAAAAGATGCAATGATAATTAGTATTCAAGACAGTATGTCAAAGAATCTTCTAACCCCTGACAGAGAATGAGTTATCTATCTATATATTTACAACATACAGTGTAAATCATTTCCATATAACACCAGTGTCCCCATTTGTCCTCTAATTCCCCTAATGTGACCTAAAATCACCCAGGACACAGTTCAGCTTCACCCTTGTCTCTTTTACAGCGAACCTTGATATCTAAGTTGCACGTCACTGAGGCAACGTTATGTCTGAACCATTTCCAATCTCTCTGTGTTCAAGGTTGAAGCAGGGCACCCATCGTTCCAGCCCCCCCCCCCCCCCCCCCCCATCCCCCACCCCTCCCTGGCTGCATGGATGGTGCGGAAATCTTTCCCACACATGTTTCATCCCGTCCTCCTTAAATTGCACACTTAGAGGCCATAGCACGGTTATAGGGAGTGAACAGTAACTGCTCTGGGGTTACAGTTTGGACAGTATTTAACAAGTAAAAAGCAATTACTGTTTGGACATATTGTGGTATATGAGCCCAGGTTTAGGCTTTATTTATCCCAAAATGGGATATATTAGTTTCACAAGATAATGAAGCCAGAATACAAACAAGTGTAATACCTTAACAATGAAAATGGCGGGGGTAGGGAAATACTGTGAAGTGACCCAGTGGGGAACATCAACAATGGCTTCTAATGGAAATAAATAATGATAATAACATTATACCACACTTGTAAGATCTGAAAAAAGAGAGTGTTGAAAAGCTGAACGCAGGTGGCGAAAAACTACTCTCCAGGTCCATTATGACACCTATAAAGAGAGACTTCGCATTTATAATTTGGAACTGAGGAATGCAAGGTGGTCCTTCTTCTCTGAGATTATTGCCAGAAACAATAATGATTCACCTACTTTGTTTGCTACTGTTGATAGATTAACAAACCCTCCGGTGCCAGTAGCATCTGAATTTTTATTCACCAAGGCCTGTAATGAATTTGTCATCTTCTTCACAGATAAAATTCTGAAAATTAGACAAACAGCTAGTGCCTCCATATCAGGCACAGGACCTGTGTTGTCACAGTGTTCAGGAAAAACAGGTCCCAATATGACACAATTTCATAAGATTAGCCACAACAACCTGGAAGACATTATGAAACAACTAAAAACCTCATCAAGCCACTCTTAAAAAAGAACAATCTAGACACATCACTAATGAGCAATTATAGGCCAATATCAAACCTTTCATTTTTAAGTAAAATCATTGAAAAAGCGGTCTTTCAACAACTCACCTTTTTCTTGTCAGTAAACAACAGTTTTGATGCCTTGCAGTCTGGTTTTTGACCACACCACAGCACTGAGACAGCTCTTGTTAAAGTCTTTAATGACATCCACTTAAACACAGATAGTGGCAAAACCTCAGTCTTGGTGTTGCTTGATCTCAGTGCTGCATTCGACACGGTTGACCATAACATATTACTAGAATGATTGAAAAACTGGGTTGGCCTTTCTGGCTCAGTTCTAAACTGGTTTGAATCCTACCTAAAGAATAGAGACTACTTTGTGTCTATAGGCAATTACGTATCTGAGCATACAAACATGATGTGTGGTGTTCCCCAAGGCTCGGTTCTGAGACCTCTTCTGTTCAACATCTACATGCTTCCTCTAGGTCGTATTATGGTAAACAATAAAATAAGTCACCATAGCTATGCCGAGGATACACAACTTTATATAACTTTAACACCAGGAGACTATAGCCCAATACTAAAACTAACTAGGTGCATTGAACAAATCAACAACTGGATGTGCCAAATTTTTCTTAAATTAAATGAAGGAAAAACTGAGGTGTTAGTTTTTGGAGCAAAGGACGAACGATTAAAGGTCAGCACTCAGCTTCAAGCGGCAATGTTGAAAACAACAGACAAAGCAAAAAATCTAGGTGTAGTCATGGACCCAGACCTGAATTTCAACAGCCACATTAAGACAATAACAAAATCTGCCTATTACCATCTTAAGAATATATCAAGGATTAGAGGACTTATGTCTCAGCAGGACTTGGAAAAACTTGTCCATGCTTTTATCTTTAGTAGACTTGACTATTGTAACAGTGTCCTTACAGGTCTCCCTAAAAAATCAATTAGACAGCTGCAGCTGATTCAGAATGCTGCTGCCCGAGTTCTAACTAAGACCAAGAAAGTCTTCACTCCAGTTCTGAAGTCTTTACACTGGCTTCCTGTGCCTCAAAGAATAGATGTCAAAATACTTCTGCTGGTTTATAAATCCCTAAATGGCTTAGGGCCAAAATATATTTCTGATCTGTTATTGCAGCACTGTTATATGAACCACCCAGACCTCTCAGGTCATCTGGGACAGGTCTGCTTGTTGTCCCCAGAGTCAGAACTAAACAGGGGGAAGCAGCGTTCAGTTTTTATGCTCCATATAGTTGGAACAAACTTCCAGAAAGCTGCAGGTCAGCCGCAACTCTCAGCTCTTTTAAATTAAGGCTGAAGACCTTTCTTTTTGATGTTGCCTATTCTTAATTTTTGTATTGAACTGTTAATTATATTCTTGTATTTTATCTTGTATTATATTTGTATTCGTCAATATATATATATTTTTTATTTTCTATTTTGCTATTTGCTTTTTAATGTTTAATGTTTTATGTAAAGCACTTTGAGCTGCCCTGTGCTGAAATGTGCTATATAAATAAAGTTGCCTTGCCTTGCCTTATACAGATATAATAACAGTAAACAACAATCAAATGTCAGTCATCAATAGAGGATCTATTAGGAGCTATTTTTTAAATTTTTTTATTTTTTTTATCATCAACGAGTGTCTTTTACTGTAGCCGTTCATGGTTTATAGAAGTCCTGTTTCATGTTTGACTGCAGGTTTGAGGCTGGCAGAGAGCACATGTTTCCCATGGAGTTCTTCTTTCCACCACAGAGGATGTGCCTGATCTGTTCAGACGAGGCATCTGGCTGCCATTACGGTGCGCTCACCTGTGGCAGCTGCAAGGTTTTCTTCAAAAGAGCTGCAGAAGGTAGAAGTTAAAGGAGGTCACTTGGGTCCCGAGTTTTTCTACATTGATGCTAGTACTCAACAGCTAAACCTGTTGCCTTTTATCTCAACTGGAATCATGTTCACAGATTCATGTACATCCAGTGTTTAATATTTTCAATCATTCAACAGATGTTTGTTTACAAGTAACCTCTGGTTTCTGTGTCCAAGTAGGCAAACAGAAATACCTGTGTGCGAGCAAAAACGACTGCACCATTGATAAGCTAAGAAGAAAGAACTGTCCGTCTTGTCGGCTGAAGAAGTGTTTTGAAGCTGGAATGACTCTCGGAGGTAGGATGGATTAACATACTAAAATCTGCTTTTAAAGAAACATTGTTGTTTATTTTGTTTTATTGCTGCGGTTAATTATGGTGTTACTAACAACTGATTATTTTGTTAGTGTTACCTGTTATCATCAGTTGCATTTCACATTAGATAGAATGTGCGCAGTAGGAATGTGCATTAAAAATATATACATGTGTGCAGTATGGACTATAATAAACACTGTGCACTACACACAGTATGAAAAAAGCACACTACAGAAAAAGTGAAGCCATAAAAGTGAAACTATTCATGGTTTCCCCAAGACCAAGTACTTTATTCTCTCTGCACTGCACATCTTAGCTGGCTCTCCTCAATTGCAGCATCATCACAATAGGGGATGTTACTGATAATCAAGCCCCTGACTGAGCTGCCATGCAATTTAGACCTATTCCATTTACTTCTCCTTACTGTCAACCAGACCTGTTCGTCATATAAGGCTGTAAAGATTGACATGTAGTGGACTAATTTTAGTCCTGTGTTCAATTTTCACTCTCATCCATTTTCTCATTCTGTTAACGGTGAAAATTGTGCTGGAAGCACAAAGCTGACATGAGACATGTGAATTAAAGCAGCAGACATGCTGGTAATTTTGCCACCAGTCACTGACAAACCCATGGAGGGAAAATGTGATCTAATGCTGCGATTGTAAGTAAAAAAGCACACCTTTTCTAGTTGTGGTTAAAAAGAGCCTCCTTTCACTTATGTTCTCATCCTGGACATGTAATTCACTGGCAGAATTTCACAGGAACATTTTTGACAATCATTTGTAGAAGTGGAGGCAGAAAAATTAGACATTTGGTCTCATTATCCCAGAGGGTTTTTACTCAAAATACTTCAAAGAAAATAGCTGAGTCATGAATACTGAAAGAAACTGTGGTTTCTCATTCGACTAATTGGATTTTGATTGTTTTTTTTCGGAAAATCACAAATTAATTTGAAGTCATACCAATTAAATTATAAACTTTGTGTCATATCATTCTGTTATTTACTACACCTTGTAGTTTGGGTCTGAAGAGAAGCAATGAAACCTCAGAACCTTGTGTTCATTGAGTTTGCAGCGTTATTAATTACATCCATAAATAGAAGCTGAGCAGGGAGGCTATTGTTGCCAAACCATGATAGCAGTCTCATTTTAAGGAAGTTCACTGCACATCTGCATTCAGGCTTCTTGATTGAAATGCAAGTATATCTATATATAGATTTTATTGAACAAATTGTGTATCTAACCCAATGTGTACACTTTGGCACATGTGAGGCATGCGTCCATAGCCACTCCAGCTTCTTTTCACCACCAGAGAGTGAGAGTTAGTTAATGATTTACACAAGCTGGCATTCTCCGTCAACTTCTTAATGGAAAAAAGGGCAGTGCAGTGATTTAGGACTGTCCTGGCATCAGGCGTCAGTTTAAATATATTCCTTATTCTATTTTATTTTTTATTTTAGCCAGTTAGTCATTCTTGAAGAAACTTTTACCTGCTTTAAATGCAAAAGAGTAGTGACTCAATACTAAGGTGCCTGTGAATCACTGAACTCTCACTCTATGCAGCTCTGGGGCAACACTATGTGTCACAGCTCAGTGATAATAATGGGGTGTTGCTATGAGACCTGTACTGAGAATGTATTGGTAATATAATACCATATACCATATAATTAAAGTTTACCGCAATATAAGGACAATATATTGCAAAGTAATAAGGGAAATGGTCATGCCAATAATAACAAGGTAATAATTGTGTAATATAGGCCAAGGCTGCAAACCATTATTTGTGATGTTGATTAATCTAATGATTATTTTCTTGATTAATCAATTCAAATTGATCAAACTTAAAGAGAATGAATTTGCAATAATAAAAAACAGAAAACAGCTGCAAATCCTTACATTGGAGAAGCTGGACCCAGACAATCTAGCTGGACCCAGACAATCTAGCTGGACCCAGACAATCTAGCTGGACCCAGACAATCTAGCTGGACCCAGACAAAAATGCAGTACATTTTCTTCAGAAATAACTGAAACAATTAACCAATCATAATAATCATTTAGTGTGATGTTAGTGTAAAATGTATGTAAAATCTTTTTCTATTTCCTTTATTGTCTTATATATCTTTTTCTGTGCATGTTATAGGTTTACAAAGTGAAAAAGCCCAAAGTCCCAATGTCCCACAGAAAACACTGTTCACAAACTGCTCCTAGCAGCTCTATTGTAGTCCAGCCTTTACTTCAGTGACAAACGTGCGTCATTTTGCGTCACTTTGCGTCACTTTGTAACAGACGTTATTGCTCGCCTAGCTGCTAGTGTGACACGCCCTCAAACCAAGATAGTTATAGAGCGGAGGCCCGAAGAGTTCAGATAGTTGTATCGCCATGTCCAGGAGACATAGCGATACAACTGAGTTAAAACGTTACTTATGAAAGACTAATTTGTTAACATTTAAATAATTTAACACTCTGAAACGTCTTGCTCCAGACTAGGTTGCGAAGCTGGTTCGGGTTGTTCTGCCTGTGTTTCGGGATCAGACTCAGGTTTGAACATGTATTGCTGAGCTGAAGCCATGGTTAAAAGCTGAAGCGGGTTTGTTTTGGATCACACTAGCACGCTTGTCAGGGCCAGCTCTACTCTGCTTCTGACTGGCTAGTAGTCCTTACCTAGGTACTGTGCATGTGCGACTCCCATCAAAGATGGAATAGAAAAGAAAGAGAAATATATGTTCTAAACGGTTTCTGTCCTAGTTAAAGTGTTTTAATAATGCTCAGTTAATGTTTTGGGTGTGCATTTATGTTATCTGGGTTTTAGTTTTGTATGGTTAATTTAGTGTTCATGTTTATCTACATTTATTGTGATTTATACCCGAGACCCGGGTGGGGACTGATGGCCTCTGGGCATTGAGGAAGTGTTCAGTAGCTGTAGTTTTTGGAATAAATGTATTGAATACATTATTCTTAAGATTATACTGTTATAAAGGAAAAACAATGTTTATATAAACAAATTATTTCTTTAGTAGTGATACGTAGCTTAATGTTTTATATTTGTTATGTTTCTTTGTATGTTTAACTTAAAGTGGCTGTATGTAACTTTCAGTTTATGTTGATTCTAGCGGCTGCTTTGGACAAAAGCGGTAGTGTTTTTACCACACTTGCTGTACGGTGCTTTATTGCCCACTGTATATTACTGAGTTAGCATTACCGGGAGGTCATATAGTCGCGATGAATGTTTTGCTCAGACAGAAAATCATTCGTTTACAATAAGAGAATAAGTTACAGATGCATAGTTGCATTTTAAGTGTTGCATACGATAACTTAGGCTACTTTAGATGTATTGTGAGCTAAACTGTGTATCACTGTTACTGTGTCAAGAAAGCATTAAGAGATTGTTGTAGCAACCAACATAGTTTCGCAACGTGGTTTTCATGAAACCCAAGGACACTTTACACAACTACAGGGGAACAAGGGAAATGAAAATAGTAGGCCAACACAAACACGGACTAAAAGGAATAAAACGTCCGCGCTAAACAGAAGGGGGATGTAATTTAATCTAGGCTACTGGTGTACAACCACATTGCGCAATCTAAAGTTATTTTATGAATGAAATAGACATATTACGTACCTGAGGACCAATTTGGGGACGTTTTTGAATCATTTACAATCCCGTAATTGTCTCCTTAGTTAAAATGCCCGACCAAGATTGACTCGGTTTCGCCAGTCGTCTTTCACTTTCCCTTTTAGCTTTTAGTTGTTTAATTTCCTTATTTTCTATAATAGTCCTGCCCCAGTATCAGCCATCATCAGATTACTTCTAAAATAAAATTTAAATACAATTAGGCCTATATAAAGAAATCTCCTGTCATTTCTTACCTGGCTGGATACAATAACACAGGCTTTTCCGGTGTTACACCGAAATCTGTGACCTTCAGAATGTGTGCTCTGTAGCACCGTCTACCTGCCGCAAAACATTTTGTGACTTTGCTGGAAAAATTAGACCCAGGCAGAGGCATTAATAAAAACGATATAAAAATATCGTTCTTTTCACTGTTAGTCTCATTTGCTGATACAGGTCATTTATGATCGTCAGATAAAAAAATTACACAGTTTCAGAAACATTCAAAAGTTACATATAGTCACTTTAACATGCTTATTTTAGACATCTCCAGAAAAAATAATGTACGTTTACTAATGATTTTTAGTAATGACTGCTAATGTAAACTTGATTTGTCTACTGCATCAACTTACCGCTCTGTGTTAATACAACATGACTTGTTAAGTTTCACCTTGTGTTAAAACTTAAACGGTTTAAGGCAACGGGTTTCCACTCAAATTTCTAGTAAAGTCAACTAATTCGGGATAACAGTGCATCCCCTAGTAGCTGAGAGAGTGCAGTGGCAGAGGGGTTGTTTTGTTGATATGTTAGTCTAGTGTGCCTGACTCATTGATCCCTTAATTGACTGAGGTTTGTGCAAGTTAGAATCTATGGTCCGGACATTGCTCCGACATGTCAATAGCCTAACTGTGCTGTGTATCGATGAATCCATGGCACTGTCTGTGGTGCTGAAGTAGCAGACAGATTTGTCAGTTTTGTCTTGGATCTATAATATCCTCTAAACTATATAGCTAAATAAACACAGATTTGCTCTATTAACAGAAGAACTCGCCTACTGTTCATGACATGAAGAAGGAGATAGTAGTTTATGAAGAAGAAAGTGACAGAAGACTTTGTGGAAGTTTTTTTTATCAGACCTCTCTCACTTATCAGACTCTCTCTCCTTGAGTCAGACTCTCTGACTCACACAGTTCCCTTCCAGAAACACAACTTATATTGTTGAGCTAATGATGTAATGACATCTACAACCTGGACACCAAAGTGAGAGTGAAGTGGGATCTGCAAAGGCACACATTGCAAAAAGGCATTTCAAGAGGTAGAAAAAAGTGCGAAACTGACCTTTGTGTTTTTTGTGCAATCAAGTCACACCTGGCAACCTAAAAAGATAGTTAGGATAAAGATGGTGATTATAATGGTGATGAGACGGGTAATGACATAGAGGGAACGGGAACAAAAATGTGAGTATATTGAGGAGAAAATGTGCAATACATTTTACATGTGCAATTTGAGTGAAAATGGGCTTGAAATGGATACGTCTGCAGCTTATTCACTGGAGGTCAGTTTTAGCTGGAAACAATCTATGATACTGATGCCACAGCTCAGTGCTGGTCAGCCAACGTATACTGACTCTTTATGCAGTTAGTTGACCACATCACCACTAATTAATTTTTAATCTGAATGTAATCTATGAGTGTAACAAAGGCTGTACTTAAATCCAACGTTTGGATGTCAACCTCCTGTTTCTATTGGCTTCAACTCAAGCATTGGGATCTTAAGGTTAGCGCAACCCAACCTATTTACACTGTACTCTGCAAAGATCAGATGCCTGCCTGTGTCACAGTTGATAATCCCGGGGAGGAATCTTTAATCAACCATTTTTATTTGAAATGTTTGTCATGGGATCAGACATGAAAATGTGAGACTTGCCAATTATTTTCTTATATAATCTACAATTGTCTTTCAACCCTGCTGCTTTTGACTTAAGTCGTATCTATTACTGGCAATTCAATATTTATCCGACTGAACTGGAAAAGCCAGGCTGCAGTTTTAATGAGACATTCTCTACACAGAAGCTGCAAGAGGCAATCACATTACAATTAACCGTTACTTTTTTACGATCAGTCAACATTGATAAAATTGATTAAAGAAATATGTCGCCTCATTCTCAGATATTTATTCTCTAAGGTTTTTTTTTAACCTCTTAAAGCTAAGACAGATTGATTGTGAACAACAGAAATGTTCCTCAATGCAATGAGCACATAGTCACCATTTATGTTTGACTGTCACTCACTCTCCAGCACAGCTGTCATTCTGAAATTACAGGCTGAGCTGAAGCTTAACTGTCTCTATAACTTGTGGAAATAAAAAGTCAGTTATTGAGTGCAGTGAATGGTTGGTGGTCTTAATCCTGACTGTTAAAGAACCAAATGTATTTGGCAGCTGTTTAACAGAATATAATTACTTCTTTCTGGTTGTATCACTACTTACTGTACAAGACAGTCTACTCTCAAATCAAAGGCTCCAATTTAGTTTGTAAGTGCAGGTTGTCATATGGAGCAGCTGCCTCAATAGTTTCAGCATTTGTGGGAAACAAAATTGCAGCTTTGTCATTGCTCAAGATAGAGCAGGAGTTGTTTTGTTTTGGTTGTCTCTTAATCCTTATATGCTTTGGAGTGTGTAAGAAAATACAAATGTAATGCAAATATGCATGATTTAGTGAGTGGTAAAAGCTCAAGGATACCTTTCCAATACTCTGAAAATCCTTCTTGGGAGAAAAAATGTAATTCCGGGGGAAAAAACATAATTTATACATCTACATCCCCAGCGAGCTCTCATACATGATGACCACAGGCCTTTCCACCAGATGAGGCTCATCTGTTCAGAGTTTTCTTTCAAATGGAATATGATTCTTTGACGCTATTAGTAGATCAGTCTGAGTATTGTTGGGTAAAATTGATATTCCCCTCAAAAGGTTACTTAAAGGGGAACTATGCAGGGGTTTTTTTAAGCTTAATTTACCTTAACTGAACAGCTTCAGAGTCATTGGAATGGTGATGTGACTTTTTTGAGTTGAATGGTGGTCTTCTCGCTCCCCCCTAGCGCCTGTGAGGGGAAAAACCACCCTTGCAACTTTCGGGAGCATTGGCTGGTCATTGTGCACACCACATTTGGCTGTAATAGGTCCAGTTGTGCAGTGAAAGATTTTAAAGTCAAAAGCAGAAAATCCATCATGGCTCCAGAAACAAGTCTTTAGAGCAAGGACAGCTGGATTCAAAATCAATCAGATATGCCGTTTAGAATGATTTGCAAAATCCATGCAAGTCTAGTGGATTGGAGATTTCAGACTAGGCTTGCTTGTTAACTGGTTGTGTGACAAAATAGCATAAAAAACAAAACTGAAACTGTTTCTTAATTTCTTGCTTTTGATTGTAGCACGTAAACTGAAGAAGATTGGACAACAGAAAAACCCTGAAGAGGATCATCCTCTTCAGGACCCTTCAGAGGTCATCCAGAATTTCTCTCCTAAATCAGGCCTGAACTTCAACTCCCAGCTGGTCTTCCTCAACATCCTGGAGTCCATTGAACCCGAGGTGGTGAATGCAGGGCACGACTACGGCCAACCAGACTCAGCTGCCAGCCTGCTCACCAGCCTCAATGAGCTGGGAGAGAGACAACTGGTCAAAGTGGTCAAATGGGCAAAAGGACTGCCAGGTAGGACACTAGTTGAGGTTTTCAACATCTGAAAATGTTTTGATAATTTTGCAGCACAACCAGACAATAGTATACACCACAAGGGATAAGAAAGTAAGACCAATGCAAACAGGAAATAGAAATTATAAAAGGGAAATGATAAACCAATAGAATAAATAAAATAAAAGTAAAAAAAAAAAAAAAGTGTATGTAATAAAATAAATAATTAAATACAAGTATAAAGACATAACTTAGCTCCAAGCCTTTGGGGTTAGGTCTCTACCAGCTTTGCAGCTTTGTTTGTGAGTGATTTCTTCTCATTCTTCCTGGCTGATTAGCTCCAGGTTGTTCAGGTTGGTTGGATGACGCTTGTGGACAGCAATTTTCAAACAGTGCCACAGATTCTCGATCGGTTTGAGATCTGGACTTTGCCTTTGCCATTGCAGAACATTTACCTTTTTATTGTTTAACCACTCCTGCTTTGCTTTAGCCTTGTGCTTTCTGCTGAAAGGTGAACTTTCTCCCAAACTTCAGTTTTTTAGCGGACTGAAACAGGTTCCCTTGCAGTATCTGGCAAACTCCAGACGTTCTTTGATATGTTTATTTTTTTTGTTTTTTTGAAATGGCTTCTTTCTAGCCACCCTCCCATACAGGCCAGCTGTATGCAAAGCTCCTGATATGGTTGAGTGGTTCACCTTCACTTTACTCTCAGGTACTGAACTCTGTAGCTCCTTCAAAATGATTGTTGGATTGTTAATGGCTTCCCTCACAAGTCTCCTTCTTGCTTGGACGCTGAGTTTTGTCTAGGCAGTGCCTGTGTGGTATGATGCTGCTTCCATTTCCTGGCTGTTGATCCAACAGTGCTCACTGTGATATCCAAGCCCTTGGATATTATTTTGTAGCATTTTTCTAATTCGTGCATGTCCTTTATCTCTAACTTCTGTTTGGTCTTCAGTTTCACAGCTTTCCTTTAGATTCCCAGTCTGACTAATTATACGTAAAGATGTTATTTTTAATAATTTACAGGTTTGTAAATCATGAGGGCAATATTTCTCATCTGTGTAAACTTTGAGCTTCCCATGTCATTACATGACATGGCCACGTAAAGCTTATGTCATCACCAGCATAGGTATGGAAAGAGATGTTGGGCCACGTCATGACACTACCAAGGGGAATCACTACTAGCCCTAAAAGCAAGATCCTTGGGGAACTTCACAGTTTTTTGAGAAATTATGATCAATAGAGACAAAGAACTCTCTGCCAGAGAGATACAGGATGCCAATTGGTTGTTTGACATGCGGGTGGAGTATCCTTTTAATACAGTGATTCCCAAATTTTTTCTCTGGGCCCCCCTTTTGTAGATACAAATATTTTCAAGTTCCCAAGGAGAGTGAGATATGTAAGCCATACAGTATATATTACACTTTATGATAGTATATTGTTTATTTTGTTGTATTATTTGTTTTTTTTATTTCACACTTGCTTTGGCAATGTAGGCAATGTAAATGTCTGTTTCACATGCCAATAGAGCCCCTTTGAATTAAAATTGAGATCAGCTGTTTCTCTGTGAATGAGAAAGAGAGAGAGCGAGAGAGAGAGAGAGAGAGAGAGAGAGAGAGAGAGAGAGAGAGAGAGAGAGAGAGAGAGAGAGAGAGAGAGAGAGAGAGAGAGAGAGAGAGAGAGAGATGCGCAGCAATCAGCAGTTTTTCCGTGAAGGGATAGTCAATGAGGCACAATGTGGTTAGCCCCCCATCCCCGCGCCCCCCAGTTTGGGAACCACTGCTTTAATATAACTGTTCAGTTACTGTACACAATTTGATGGTTCTTTTAGTACAAAATATGACATATAGTGTTGTATTTAATGATTCTGCTGATTCTTTGTCTTTAGGTTTTAGAAATCTCCATATGGACGACCAAATGACTGTTATTCAACATTCATGGATGGGGGTGATGGTGTTTGCCCTGGGATGGAGGTCCTATAAGAACGTCAAGGGCAGGATGCTTTACTTCGCCCCAGATCTTGTGTTCAATGAGTATGTACAACTCTGGAATTTAATTATGTGCTCCAAAATGATTTCATCAGGGGGTGACCAACATGCTGTGCTCCTCATTATATATAGAGGGGACCCCCATTGAGTAAGCTGGTGATGTCCTAAATAATACAGACATCCGTCATTCATCTCTTTCTCTCTCCATCATTCTCTCATTTGTGTTCCTGCTCATGCACACTGGTGATTCAGTTCTGAATATTACTCATGATAGACAACAGTGGTTAGCAGTGTTAGTGAGGAATATTCTTATTTAGTTTCGTCACATGTTTACTGCCGTAGATTTGTGGAAGTAGAAAATGTAAGTTTATTTATAAATCAATGATTATTTCTTTAAAACGTGTACACAAGTATTTAGTGTAAACTGATGATATACAGTACAAAGGATTTATTACACATTATATCTTTTAGAAAAGTATAATGTATAACAGCACCATTATTTTAGCTCTATTTATTAGTATGTGTAATTTATGTGCTGCTCTTCATCTACAGTAACCAAACAAATGCATGCGTCTTTTAGAAGTTTGGTACTGATAAATACTGCTTATAGCAAGCTTTTATTATTATAATATATGTACTGAGTACAATAATAGGTCTATGATTATGACCAGTTTTTGAAAAGCCAAACCCGTGTTATCGTGTCCATGCTGCATATCACATTTAGTTGTAATGGGTCCAATTGTGCAAAATCCATCATGATAGATGTAATTTTCCAGATGCAAGTCTTCAATGATAGAACAGGTGGATAGGTCTGTTACATTTAGAGAAAATGTATCTCTTTAGTTTATTTTATTGCTATATTCTGTTTTTTTTATGCAAGCTACAGTAACAATATATTGTAGGATCTCTGTGGAATTTGCTGGGCAGAAAACCCAGAAATAAGAATTTCTATTTATGAATATAACTAAAAGGTTAAAGTAACTGGAAGGTTGCTGGCTCCTTCTTTAACTGTCAGGATAAATCTGGGCATGGAAATAAATGACAACAAAACCCAAACTGCTCATTTGAGCGGCGGTTTCCAGTTCTGATTGTGTAACTTTGTGAGTGACTGAGTGTGGCTCTGCGAACCTGCACTAAATAAATGAAGCTTTAAAAGGGTAGTTGTTCAAATTAACCATGCGTCAAGTGTCATGAAATTTGAAAATGAATTAATGGCTTGAATAGTTAATTGTATCTCACATTGATGGCACTATTCATGAGTGGATTACAAAAGCCCAAGTTACAGCATAGAGAAAGGTCCACTAAACTTTACCGTCTAAACTGTTTTACTGAATAAATGAGGGAGGTCCATTAGTGTGTTGTTTTGTTGACCTTTTTGCTGTTTTTATGCTCCTTGAATGTGACATCGTAATCATAATGCAAAATAGCAGCAAAGCTTTTAACAAATGTGTCAGTCCAGTCAGGTAGCATCAACATTTAATACGACATCATGGAGCGAGCACACTGGCCAGATTTAGGTTAACTCCTGCAGCAATCAGTAAACTTTATAGTTTAAACTGTGGAATTATATTGGACTTTAGTATATGTTTATACTAATGCATTTTCTGCAGGTCTTTGTATTCACCAGCTTTTGTATATGCACGTAGATACTGTTGCAAGTTAGTAAGATCCCTTTATCCCTTAAGGCCCGGACACACAGAGCCGATAATCGGCCGTTGGACAGTCTGGTGAGGTCAGTGACTCGAGTCTGTTCGGTGTGTTCCGTGCCGTCGTCCTTCCGAGGGGCCGTCATCCTTCATTTTGGCCGATTTGACATGTATAATCGGCGGGGCGGGCACTGCTGGCAGTCGGACTCAAATGGGGTGTCTGAAACAGACATTACATATTAGCCATAGAAAGAAGAGAATGAAATTGTGATTTTGTTGTAGTTACTAGAATTTTAGTTTAGTTTAGGACAATCTCACAGATATTTCATTTGAATTAAGCATAACTCCAGTAATTTAGTTGTATGCTTCCATAAAGTTGGCAGATTTACAAGAAACAAGAATGTTCAAATCGAAGCAGCAGAGGCCGAGATATCCTGACTTTTAAAGCTTTAGTGCGTAACTTTTTTTATATTAATGAACGTCTGTTACATTCAAGCCATTGCCAAATGAGTTGCTACAAAGCTAATTAAGACTATCAGCTCCACACAACTCTCTCTGTATTTCTCAGCATGGCTATGTTTAGAAATTGTTGTCATCTGGCGACTTTCGCGTGCAGAAAGTCGAGTGAAGATAATGAACTCTTCTGAAGAGTCCATCATATCCTCCGTGTCCTCCTTGGCTACTAGCAGCTGTGTGGAGGAGGGGTGGGGGCGCGTGCGCGATCACGGAAGGCTTGTGTCATGTGGATGCAACAACAGTGGTGTTGTCATAACTTAGAATTCCTCATGGAGGAAACAGAAACTACACACTATAGCTTTAACCTCAAGTAGCCAAAACACTGAATCCTACATTTCAACGAAGTCAACTAAATAGTGTCTTCAGTTAAACCCTTCCTGCCTATAGTAAAGTACATCTTTCAAACTCCTACCTACCACCAGATTGTAAATCAGGCTTTCTGCAAGACAACTGTAGTCCCCAAACCCTTGATAACCCTGACTATGACATTTTGCCAGACTTTTGAAAGCTCCCTTCACAGCCACAGGCTGAATGAATAATACAGCTCTCCATGAAGCAGCTCTCAGTTGTTGGCTGTGTTGCTGAATGCCACACCGGACTGAGTAGCTGAACTCATTATGTTGATTAGGGTTCTTTTATTCCAACAAGGGTTCTTTTATCCCAAATGCAATAAATGTGGTGAACAAAATATACACCCACTGTAAAATTGAGAGATATTTTTCTTTATCTAGTAATGTGATGTTTTTATCTTGTGGACATGTTTTGCGTTTATATTTTCTTGGGGGAGACCAAAATGAATTTTCCAGCCTCGGCTGGACAATACATTTTATTCTCTTATGTAAATCTTAAAAAATGTACACTGGAGCAGAAATCTGCTTTGAACACAAAACTTTCCTTGGTTCACACTTCTGGCCACACTCAATTCAGTGATATCACAGAAGGTGTTTTTCTTTTTTACAGCTGACAGAAAATGCATGTGTGTTAGCACTGGGCTTAGAGCAGGTAGGAAACATCAGGGAATCCCAAACACATGCCAGTTGAAAGTTTTAAGTTATAATTACAGGGAAAATGTAGTTTTCCTTTGATTTTCCATAACTTTTGCTCAAAGTCAAAACCTACCTCTTGGAAACTAAAGAAGAAAAAGTTTCATATCAGGATAGAAGTCGATTTATTCAGCTGTTTTTTAAGGTGTGGTGGATCAGTAATTCAGATTTTGAGCAATGAATTAGGGCTGGTGGGTAATTTTAGAAAGGTAGATAATTTAAGCTATTTGAAAGTAATTTGAGCATAAAATGTTAATGGACTGTAGTGCTCCTTGTCATCTTTTAAATTTGCTGCTTACCATCTCCTGCCAAGCCAAGTCTATCCTTTAAGAGGGGTAAAAACCCCGGCACAGTCATCGTAATTGAAGACCAAATTAAGGAGTGATTGGAAGATTGTTGGGTCTTTTCATTGAACTAAAAGTGCAGGTGTACTTATATACCTCACCTTTAGAAAACTCCACCACAATCACATCAGGCATTCAGTTCTCTGGTTTACAGAAACGTTGCAACAATGGGATTATACACTGGACTGTGTACGTTATTCATTTATACGACCATATATCTGAAACTGCATCCGTTTCCGGAGAGATGGAGAACATTCCGCTCTATTTAGCTCTATTTCATTTCTATCTTCACAGCATAAGAATACGCTACAAACTGTCTCTTTAATCGTTCATAATAAAGGCAGAACTGTTTCATCAGACTGAATAGAGATAGCAAACTTTGATCACGGCGCCTGTTCTCCCACTCATCTTCTCCCATGCTTGTTAAAATAACTGAAGATTTTTCAGGCATGATGAACATGAAATATCCAATCACTTATAATATTACATTATAAATGACTAAAACATCTTACTAAACTTTATAGCCAATTATAAAAGGAAGAGATTAGTGTAGTGTAAAGGAAATATTCTAAACATCTTACTGCAGATGTCAAAGATCACATAGCAGACATTTGTATCGTTATAATAATAATTCACTGCCAATGTCCACGTTACACCATTACTAGATATGGATCTAACCTCTGACATTCTTTCCTTTTCAGCAGCTATTCATTACAGAATAAATGTCCAAGGTGTAAAGCAATTTGTTCCTTGCCCTATTGTGATTTGAACATTTCCATAATTTCACATTTCTCATCCTGACCTTTTTACATCTGCAGACATCGGATGCACATTTCCTCCATGTATGAGCACTGCATACGGATGAGACATCTTTCACAGGAGTTCCTGCTGCTGCAGATTACTCAGGAAGAGTTCCTCTGCATGAAGGCCTTGCTCCTCTTCAGCATTAGTAAGTACTGTCCTGTGTGCTGAGCATCAAGATGTCAGAACAAACTGCTTTACTTCATTCCGTAAGTGGAAATGCAGCCGAGAGACAAGTGTCGATCATGTAGTCAAAACAGGTTTTTTTCTGTTTTCATCAGTTCCAGTTGAGGGTCTCAAGAGTCAGGAGTGCTTCGATGAATTGCGTCACACTTACATCAACGAACTTGATCGTCTCATTAACCATCGTATGGCAACCAATTGTCCTCAGAGGTTCTACAAGCTCACCCGACTCTTGGACTCTCTCCAGATGGTGAGATACACTGTTTCTAATGATTTCAAGGTAACTGTTGTTACAAGTACACATGTATTCCTTTCCACAACAGAAGGAAACTGTATGGAGTTTGTGAAAGCTAAAGACATCTGAAAATGTGGGTGAATTTGACTGAGTTAGACAAGCAGGAAAAACACTAAAGGAAGAATAATTCTACTAATTTACTTAAAACATTTCTTGGCAACACTTGCAATGAAATCACAGGGGATGCTGTGTTTTTTAATAGCGCACAGAAAAAAGCAGCAGTCAAGCTCGTACAAGCATAATCTGACACCTTAAAATCTAAAAACTGTACTGCTAGGGTAGAAACACCAAGCCTTATGGATGACGTTACTATGATTCAGAGCTCTCCCATCCTTAAATTCTTACAGTAGCTGTGTGTACCATATATTTTCATGAGTCATGTTTCCTGAGTCATTGTCAAAACACAGCTTGTAGTAAATTGTATTCAAACAATGTAATTTATTTGTATTTCTTCTGTTTCAGACGGTAAAGAAGCTTCATCAGTTTACATTTGACCTTTTTGTCCAGGCTCAGTCGCTCCCCACGAAGGTCAGCTTTCCAGAGATGATCGGAGAAATAATCTCAGTACATGTTCCAAAGATGCTGGCAGGTTTGGCTAAACCGATTTTGTTTCATGAGTAGACAGATTTTTTATTTATCAACAAGTGACTCATCTTTGCTGCCTCCATAAACTTTAATGAAGTTACTGTTTCCCCACATCAAGTGTCTGACCTGTAACAATTATTTTGTTGTTCAAGTTCTTTTGATCATTTTAGCCATAATAGAGATTGTTTGTTCAGAACTGCTAAAGCTTTTATCTGAAGCGCTGCGAGGCATCACCTGAGTGGAGAGTTTGTGTTTTCAGCCGGAGCAGAGATGCTACTTTACATATGCAGTAAGTCATGATTACAGCAATCTAAAAGTAGCAGTAGGTTTTGCATGTGACCTTCATTATACATACACTTATCAAGAAAAATAAATACTAAAAAAACAAGATATGGCCCAAAGAGCAGATGAGAATTGGATCACAGAAATAAACAAATACTTGTTTTACCATCAACTTACCAACATCTGTTTTTCTAAGTGCTGCCTTCAGGTGCACCTATTAAAGCTGTTACTTTTTAAGAATGATAAATACAACTTGGGAGGCATTTAAGTGCTTACGTGCCTTAAAATCAGAAATGTAGACAAACTAACTTTCTAACAAATGGGCAAGATCCATTGCTGCGACAATCATTGTAGATATGGTAATCAAGTATTCCAACTGTAAAACACGAATTTGAAGTGCTACATCATACTTTGTGCACAGTGAACCTAAAATATTAGATTGTCCTGCTGTGTGAATGTACAGTAGTTTTAGTGCTGCAGGTGGGTAATTAAAGAGCTGTTTTGCTGATTCAAATCCAGCTCTGTATCATTGCAGTGTGGGCAGGGTGTGCAAATGAACGTTGTGTGGCTTGGCAGCGCTCGGAGCTCTGAGCAGCCAGGGTCTACTGAGATCCGCCGTGAAATACATTGCCCTTGTTTGACTGAGCCAATGCAGTACAATGCAGACATCTCTAGAACACACTGCATGCTTATTGTCTTTCTGCACTTAAAACCTTTCTCCTCACATTGGCAGCAAATGTGTAGAGCTGTTTTCGTAACGTTCACTCAATTAATAGCACTAACTTATCAATATGTAGAGGGTCAATTTGTTAAAGCAGTTGAAATTGGAGAAACGTTGACTGGTAGTTTGTTAGGAAGATTCATTTCTCCACAGCACAGCTACAAAACTATTGATAACTTAATATTCATAATGAAACTTTATCACATCATGCACTTTTGTGCATGCCAAACATGTATGTTTAGATATAGTCCCTTCAAAAAGTATCAAAATCCCCTTTAGATTCTTTTTTGCATTTACTATAAAGCATATAAAAGCAAAGCATAGGCATGTGATAAATAACAAGCTTTAAGCAAAAGACTCCTTGATAAAACTAAAACTAAGTTGTCTGCACTTAGCGCCATCCCTGATAGAGAACATAGTGTTGGCAGCGTCATGATGTGTGCGGCTGGTTGCAGTAGCAGGAACTGGGAGTCTTGTAGGGACACAAGGAAGAGTGCATGGCACCAAATACAGGCAAACACTGACTGAGAACTTGATTCAAAGTGCCAGCAATCTTAGATTAGGGCAGGAATGTTACAACAGGACAACAAATAGAAACTTACAGCCAACTTATAACTGGAAGGGCTTCAGATGAAGAATGTGAAAGGTCCTTGACTGGCCCTGCCAAACCTCTGAGATGAAAACCAAGAAAGAAAATCTGTGGATGCCTTGAAGATAACTGATCAAAGACACTTGAGTAAAACTGTTGAAAAGTATTTATTTATGGGGTTGAATACATTGAACAGTTTTTGTATTTTATTTAAAAAACATAAACCAAAGTGGTGAAACCTAAGGCACTTTGCCTGGTCTACTCGATGCAGAGTTTAGATTACACTGAAATGTAAATGAACCAGAAGTGTAGCAGATCAACGTGTTTATGACAATCCAACACAAACAAAACTTCAAATTCACTTCTGTGGTAGACTACATTCTGCAACAGTGTTTTATAACTCTGTAAACAATTCAACATTCCTTTCAGACATTTGTAGATGCATGCATCATGGTTTTGTGTAAATGTATGCATAATTTTTAGCCTTACACAAAGCAATGCATGGACATCCATGTATCTCTCCAAGTACATGTTTATTCTATACTGACTAACAGCGTCATCATTATTCAATGCATGGGACATCTGTCAGATACCATTTTGTTGTACAGTGATACGTTGACTATAACTATAGTCAGTTTCACAGTGTTTTGTAACTGATATATTCATTCAAGTTCAATTGAGCGTTTAGGGTACTTTACTTCATTTGCAGAAATTAATGTCTTCATTGCGACTTTTTATACAATATTTGTGAACAGAAATAGGGAAGAAAATTCAAGTTCAGGTGATCCATGAGACTTGACCCCACCACAACAGCTAATTACAGCCCACCCTGACATTTGAATACCATGTGTCTGCTGTCATTTGAGAAAGCAGCAGTTCAGTGTAAAGTTGAAACTACACATACATTTAATTAAACATGATAAGAACCCATATTATTGCATGTACAAAAACAGTACAATGATTCTGAGTATCAGTATGTTAAGTAAGCACATAATGCTTCATTTTTTATCATATCAAAAAATTCAGAAATAGATATTTATCGAGCCTTATTACTTTTCCTGATTGCACTATAAGACTGTTGTTGCAGTTAACATTTTGTTTCTCTTTATCCTTGAAATTAACGCTGGTTCTAAATAATGTAATTTGTTTTACGCTTCTTTAGCTTTATTATGCATTACATATGGGGAGTTTGAAGGCACTGGCAGTGCCAGTGGCCACACACCTTAATGAGCCACTTAGTTGCCCTGTACATTTTTAATACTAATATGATTTAATCACAGTAGGCTACAGTGTTTGTATTATATAGCTGGTATGTGCCCAATGTACTGCATATTAACCTGGTTCTTTGTACATGCTACAGTAACTGTATATATTGATTAGTTTAATGTCTGTTTTGGTGTCCCAACACTTGACTTTTAAAGTCATCTATTTTATGATTTATACCTTTTGTGACTTGTGTTTTTTAATGTGTGTTTTTGAAAGGCGTTAAGCTGCATCATCTTTTAAAGGCAATTAAAATAATTCTGACTACTTTGTTTGAAGTAATTGTACAAGATACAATTTATAAAGTAGTGGAGATGGCACGTCATCATTTTAACTCCAAATCCAAATGGTTATGTCATCTTTGAATGAAAAAAAAAGATATGCTGGGAACAACTCAGATTTGAGACATAAAGAGGCTTACTTACTTCTATTTGTTTGGATTCTAACTAGCATATACTGCATGAAAGCTAGGCAAGAGGGAAATTAAACATGGAAAAGACAATGACATTAATAACACTAAAATCTTCACAGAACAAAAAGCTGGTAAGCATGATGCCGTTAACTAAAAAGTAGAAAAAATATATAACCAGTTTCAGATGGTACATGGTGCATTTCCAAAGTAAAGTAGTGGAATACGCTAAATACATGTTAATTCAGCTTGGACATCCAGTAAACAGTGTGAAGCTTAAGTCAGAACACATTCATTTGTTCTTGTGCGTGTGCTCCCCTATTTAAGAGCCTCGCATTTGGCTGCATATTATTTACTGAAGCTCAAGGTCATATGAATTGGCACGGAATTGGCAAGGGAATTTCCACCGGTCCTTGATGTAGGTCAGTCAACCACCAAGTCCAATTCAGTAGTTAGAAATTGAGGTATAAGTCGGTAGATTTAAAGCTTTAGTGCGTAACTTTTTCATATTAATGAACGTCCGTGCGCATGCGCGATCACGGAAGGCTGTTTCATGTGGACGCGCCGACAGTGTTATTGCCATTACTTAGAATTCCTCATGGGGGCGACATAAACTACGCACTATAGCTTTAAATGTCAAATGAAAAGGGCCGAGGCGAGGAGGCAAGGCTCTGACTGTTAGTGAAGGTTGGAATGTGGCGGGAGGAGTGGATGCCAACAAAAATTACAATGTCCGACTGCAAACAGGTTTATAAAACAGATGGAGGTTATTATACTAAACCACTGAGTGCATAATGCTACTGTAATGGAACTGTTGTTAAGTTGCATGTTGAGAATATCTTTTTACTTCAAAATGTATAGCCTATTTCCGGTTGAGACATCCATGTTGGATATTTGAATGAAAGTGAATAAAGGTCAAACCTCATGGAATCATGATGCATGACTCATTATGCTCCTCAAAGGCAGCGTGGTTGAGTTTTAGAAAAGATTGCCGTCATAGTCAGATGGCTCTATGAGGTTTGTTCAAGTATTCAACACCACAGGAGATGGACTGGAGAGAGACAATGAGAGACATAAAAAGACTTGTAAGTAAAGAAATGTATTGCATGAAAAAGGGAAACATTTGTTTTAATTATTAGACATGCTAGCAGCATGGCTCTAGGGATGGCAATGTCAATAGATCCACCACTTTGGTCCCAACTGAACAACAACTATTGAATGGATTGCCATGATCCCACAGAATTAATCTGTCTCACTTTAGCAATCCTGTGACTTTTCCTCTTGCACCACCAGCAGGTTGACATTTGTGGTGACGACTATGGGTTGGGTTGCCATTAAGAATTTACTACACGTATTCATGTTCCTCTTAGCATTAATTATAATAACTTCTGTGATCCCAACTTTTTATCTGGCATCATCATCGAGTAAACATTTCGATGTGCCCAATACTTTATTTTTGTCTAAATTAGAATGCTAACAAGCTAAACTAAGATGGTGAACATGGTAAACGTCATACCTGCTTAGCATCAGCCACATCAGCAATGGCATTATGAACATGGTAGCATGCATTTTGCTCAAACCACTGCGGTGTCCGTTTATAGCCTTACAGAGCTGCTAGCTCAGGCCTTAGTCTTCTTTTGGGAAGTTATAAAATGTCATGGCAGAGGTGAAAACTGGGACATCTTTCCAATCAAACATTTACTGCACACATAAAGTGTGCAACAGTTCATTCTTTGCAGACATATTTGTTTGTGAACCTACAGGATTCATTGCTGGGCTCCATCATATCCCCATGCATGCTTCTGATTGGGTGTTTTAACAAATATGTCAGAAGTTTAAACTTTCATTGTGCCCTGATACCCGAGTGGTTAGGATGCATACCACATGCCTTGAGCAGCGAGTCCACGGTTTGATTCCCGGCTGACCGAACATTTTGCTGTATGTCATTCCCTTACTCTCTTTCCCCACATTCTCTCTCTCTCTCTCTACGATCACTATCAAATAAAGGCATTAAATTCCCCAAAAAAAGTTGAAACTTTGTAGAAAGAGTTTAAACGTTGTAGAAAATTATTCTTCATTTTACATGTTTTTTAAAAGACACGTTTTGCATCCAGTTTTGCATTTCATGCCAACAAGCTGTTCACTTTGCAACAAAAAGTGCTGGTTGTTACAGAGATTGCTACCAAATGGGAGGTTTGTTTTATAGATTTACCTAACCACCATGAATGTCGTTGTCAATGGAAAGCCAGTGGCCAGAAACATGAATGAAAATGTTCATGTTATCTGGATTCTGGCAAAACAGAGTTCTTATTTAATTACATTAAAATGTTTCTAACGTTAAGCAATACTGATATCATACACCCTGCTTATATTCCTTAAATGTTACAACTCTGCAAACTCCTCCACCAAGTTAGTGCAAATGTGACATAGATATCATATAAGCGATTTCAAACAGCTCACTGACTGAGGAGGCATAGGACTAAAACATCTTGCAATAACACAGAAGTCAATGGTAGCACAGCTCTTTTAAAAAAAAAATTCATGAGTCATGTTAAGAACTTGTCATGTTTATTTACCTTTTTGAGAATAAATCCAACCATACAACAGCTACATTTTTCAAGTTGGGTTATCAAAAACAAAAAACAAGTGTAAAATAAACATAATTATTTATTTTAAGAACAAAGAAATAGAATAATACACTGGTGTTATTTTTACATATTGTGACAATCAGTTTTGATTCTGATTTGACTTGCTTTTTTAATCCCAACAATTTGTTTGAGGTGCAACAAATTCAGGTAAACTTCGAGGACTCTCCTGTGCAACCTGTCCTACCAACATTAGTTAAGACGTGAGTGACACCAAGGTCAGAAGTGAGGGAATGTACACTATTGAATCTTGTTTAAGAATTCCCTATTAAAACTAGCATCAAATTCATTATCTAAATTCAAACTACTCTGACTGGAACACAGGCTGACACTGTGTAGCAAAAATACTTTTTCTGTAATGCCTCTTAAAAAGTGACCTATGGCTGAATGATGATGTTATGTCTCAACTGACATACATGATTTAAATTTGATCTAAATATTCTTTTAAAAACGGACCAACTAAAATAGCTTCCACAGGAATAATTACTCCATAGATGTAGCTTAAAATGATGCGTCACCCAGCTCCTTTTTACATTACGTGGTCCATTTTATAAAAGCTAGAAGTTAATATTAAAACTAATATTTCACATTTTCAAATTAATCATGATTAAATCTTTTTAATCAATTAGTCTTCTTTTTTTTTATCTTTGGGAGATCTATTTTACAATGCTAAAAACGAGTGTTAAGAGTGTAGACCAGAAGAGTAAGCTGTCATAACCAGTTATGGCAGTTAGTTCCCTCCAATAAAATTGGCCATAACACTTTTTAATACTCTAAAATGACTAAATATTGTAATATTATCTGACGAAATTGTCAGTTGACATGAAACAAGGGGGAAATAGGGCTGTTACTCCATCCTAACGTTGGAATAATGATCAAACAGACAATTACTTTGCGAGCTCATTCAAAAGTCCATTTGCTATTACAAATCAAATGGAATCAAATACATCCATTCAGTTCCAAGGGGAGCCACTTCTTCAGTCTATCAGATAAGTTAACTGAGTTCATTGACAGTGACTCACTCCTGCCTGATCAGCACATAGAGTACAGGTCAAACTATGTGGTCTGTGTCTGCTTCACTTTAATTCTGTGGAAACAAAACAAACAAGTCTGTCTCAAGTATGAAAACACTTTAAAACAGAGAAAAAATAATTCAGTTTACTACACAGGTACACTCTTTGCAATTTATTCAGTATTTTTATGCAGTTTAATCTGTCTCAATCACAGTAAATCTCACCTCTTTTCTTACATGCGTTGCTGTTGATGACAACGGTGGAGAGGCCGGTGGACTAAATTAGAAGAGAAAAAACAAATAAATTACAAATCCATTCATGGCTCGTCAGCTCAACCACAAGACCAGACCACCTACGATCTGCCTTAAAGGGGAACTATGGTCAGTAAAGTATGTTAGTAAACAGAAACAACAATCTTCCAAATCCAAACAGTTTCTGTTTCACAACTGTGAACACTACAATAGAATAAAACTAATTTGGGTATATAAAAAGAAGTTTTAGAAATATCAGTCATCAATGGTCTATGGAGCAGCTCCAGACTTTATACTCGATGACATGCCAAGTTTGAGACTTCTCTGGTTTCCAGCTTTAAGAGAGAGTAGCTCCTGTTCACAAATATTGATTGAACTTTCCTAGGCCATGGAAATAACATTGGAATTCTTAAAGAAGTATTTTACTGTTGGAAAGAGGGTCTTTTCATAAAACTGGGCTGTCTATGCAGTAGAATTGCAAACATTTTTTGAAATTGGTTTTGTGTTAAAAGTGTAACAGCCTTATTTCCAATGGCGGCGGAGTCAATAGGTTTCCATTAAAGTCAATGTGTGTATTTTCACTGACTGCGGAACGGCTACATTCCAACTCCGTCCCAGCTGAGCAGAGCTTCTATTTTTGCCGGACGCCGGAGAGCTCCGCAGCAATTCAGCACAATTCAGATTGTGCGGGACAGGAAGTCGAACACAGAAACAAAATAAAACATCCGGTTAATTTTCAAAATAAAATACACCATGCTCACGGCGGATCATATTTCCCTGCACTACACCTTGAAAACACAGCACAGAGTTGTTTCCCCTCTACTCCTCTGGATGGAAACAAACTGTTGTTGGTTTTGTGGTTCTATTCTACGTGAATTCGCGAGATCTCGTGGGTCCTCGTGACTTCAGCTGTCTGTCATGGCCGCAGCTGTTCCGCAACAAATCCGGACCTAGTGGGTATTGACGGACTGCAGAGCACGGAGCCGTTCCACAGTGGAGCCGTTCCGCAACCGGTGGAAATTAGGAGTTACTTGGAGGTTTCTGTGCTGCCCTGTGAGTAGGCAGATCTGGACACTGGTATGATGGAAGGAAGTTTAACATGGATTATTTACACATTATTATGATAGAAAGTTGGTTGAAAATCGGCAAAGTATCCCTTAGGTGGTGTTCCCCTTTAAGGCCCATATAACTGCGTGATAACAGCGATCTTGCAGGTTTATTGCATTTCACACAAGATGAGTCTAATAAAGTATTAGGAAAGTACGACTGCAAACAGGTCAAACTGTGCCTGGGTCATTGTAGCACTGTAATGTTAGTAGAAAGAAAACGTTATTCAGATTTATCTTATTTGGCTGTGAACCACCTGTAATGATCTTCAGAGGGCTAACAACTAATTGTTAGATCTAAATATATATCTACACAATATTCATATTATACAGCTGTGGGATATAATAATCATTAATGTCACAATCTGTGCTTATTCTGTCCAAAGGCCAAACAAGACCTTTATACGTCAGCAGAGGCCACATGTTAATGCTAACTGTACCTCACACTGATAGGAGATTACAATAAAGAAAAAAGATTTGATAAAACTTCCACAAACTCTTCCAACTCAGGCATTTTTCATTTACAGGCTTGATGACTGCGTGTACAGAGAGGGCAGCAAGGACCTTAACATGGACCATCCAAGAAAATAATAAAAGAGGAGACGTGTGTCCAAAGAGCCTAACTTTAATCTCCTGTTGTGTTTTTATAAACTTTCATCTACTGTCCTGTAAAAACATGCATGTCTGATTAGAAAGAAAAAGGACAAACTGGAGCACAGACAAAACAAGTGGCTTTAACATACCTGCCAACGTGCCGGGAGGCATTCTCAAAAAACTTTGTTTTAGAGGCGACACTGCAGAAAAAGAAGAAAACCGACATGATGGTATTGTAAATAAACATATGATTAATCTTATAGCTGAGATTCTTCATTAAATCCTTTGTGATCCATCAGTCAACACACCTATTATTTGGTAGACTGCACTTTTTATACTCCACTCCCTGCTTATAGTATAGGGTTCTTAAATACTTATCTACGAAAGCCAAGAGCAGCCACTAATGTTACAGTTATACCTGTGCTTTTCCTGTTAGGACAATCAAGTCCAAATGTCCCAAGTTCAAGTTAAGTAGCTTGTTTTTCAAATATAACAAAGCTAACTATCTAAAGGCCTTATCGTGACAAGATAGGGAGCTAATTATTCTATTACTCTAAGAAAACGACTTTGTTATTATAACAAGACAAATAACTTAAACGTGTATCCTGAGTTTTTTGTTGACATATAATGACCTTTTAAGTTGTTACGGTACACGTGTTAACAGTTGCTTTTTTATATTAGCAACATTAGCAATTATTATGAGTCGTGTTTTGGGCCACCTGGTGTATTTAAGTGAAATATTCACTCCTTTTTTACCTCTGTTTTTGGTCTCTACCACCTCCTGAGGGAAATATCTAATTATTTAGTTGCTTAATGCTAAACTATGTTCACCAGCTGTTTGCTAACTTTTTCAGGTAGTGTACAGAGGTTTTTAGAGATTTTACCCTAGAAAACAGTTGCCTGCGGCGCCTGAAAATTATGTTGATAGGAGTGAAACAAAACAGTAAAGTTTAGGACTGTAAAACCCAAACAATGAGCTGAAAGATCCACAAATAAGCAGGGAAGAACTGCAGAATCAGGTGATAATTGTCTGTGGGTTCATCACTACAAGTGATCCCTTTCACATACAAGTAGTCCATTGTTTACTCATCTTGGGATAACCGAATCTAAAAAAATAATCGTCACCTCAGCTACTACTGGCAACATTTTCATTCATTGATCAGACAGTTGGGATCATCAAAGCTACTAATGCCTTGAAGTTTGCTGATTCTGACACTCTGGAATTTGCATGTCTGGCACCATTTCCCAGTGCATTCCTTTTAGAAAGGTTGCTCTGATGTCAAACAACTATACATGTATAAAATTATACGTAAATATTATTTTCCACTTTCACCGAGTTAAATCTCTTAACCAACTTCAGTCCTGATCATACATATGATATATTTATTTCTGTATACTAAATGCAAGGGGGACTTTTTATTTTTTCAGTCTGGGATTTGTCAATGACCAGCAACAACACTGTTTTGACATTGCATCAAACACTGTAGTGCTAGCCTAGAAATCTAGACGCACCCTAGCGGCAGCAAATTTAATTTGCAGCCAGGGGGGTCTAGGCACTCTCCGTTGGCTTGCGAGCTGGAAAAACCAAACTCTGGTCAGGCCAATCACATCGTGTATAGAGTCGGTAGGCGGGCTTATGACTGCTGCTGCTGGGAACAGCGGTCTTCTGGAAGACTTGGAGTTAAGCTTTTCTTTGAGAAAAGAACAAAGAACGGCATTGAAATCATTCTTAAAAAAGGAAGATGTGTTCGGAGTTTTGCTGACCGGATACGGCAAAAGTTTAATCTATCAACTAGTTTCGCTACCTTCTTCGTTGCTCTGCCTGGTT
Source organism: Sander lucioperca (assembly GCF_008315115.2). Classification (NCBI taxonomy): domain Eukaryota; kingdom Metazoa; phylum Chordata; class Actinopteri; order Perciformes; family Percidae; genus Sander; species Sander lucioperca. The sequence continues at coordinate 10,399,575 of NC_050185.1, read as the reverse complement.
GTAGCGCTATCCTATTGCGTGCAGAGGGAATTTGAAAGACAACCATTTATCCCGCCCCTCGGATTGAGCTCCATCAATAGTGAGTTCCCAGACCCAACATCTTGATGTGGGTCAGGCTTGTCAGGCTACTGCAGTGCTTCATAGCAGCAATAACCCTAGTGGAAACCAAGAAAATAGCATGTAATGCCCCATAGGGCAAACATGAGAAAATGGCTCAATCTGGTGGAAAATAGTAAAAACTACAAATTTGAAGCTCTTGACTGAAAGCCTGATATAATTAAAACATGATTTTTTGCTGTAGGATTTTATTTTGTGGAATCAAAAATGTTGGTTTTTTATGGGTTTTAAATGGGAACATTATTGCCCTTAAGGGTCTGATTGTCTGTATTTTGGCTACACAGTTTATTTTAGACGTATCATAGGAGCGGAGGTTAAACAAAACACAAAAAACAAAAACTCACACCCTTGCTAAAATGTATGCAATATGCATTAACACAGCCAAAATGATCGAAAAATGTAAACTAGTGAAAAATGTCCCTATAGTGACACACAAGGGTTATTATTAGGATCCGTATCATTGGATATTTATTGGAACTCTTGACCAGTATCCCAAAAAAGTTGCAACAGACTTTTGGATGTCTGAAGAGCACTTACTAGGATGTTGCTGAGCTCTCGCTGCTGGCTGCACTCGGGGTCTTCTGTGGAGCGGGGCTTCTGGAGGGCGGCTCAGGAGGCCTGACAGGGGGTCTACAAATGGCATGTTTCTCGGTGGGCCTCGTTCTGGTCAGAGCATCAGAATCTCCTGAAAGAAAAAGAACAAAAATAAAAATGGAAGCAAAATTAAAGGTTGTGATGGGTCAAGAGGTAAGGAAACACATTTTGACATTCACTATAATATGGAGATGCTGAGAGTTGGAGCATGCTTAGATAACTATTTTCTTGGGAAAATAATTCTCTAAGAAACCAACAAATCAGAAAAGACTTTATGTCTGCAAACAAGCTCTGAACAGCGACTGCTTCATCACTGACCATACAGTAAATGCTTGCATAACACTCATTTGATTTTCCGTTGATTACCAATTTCTTAGTAACACTGTTCATTTAAAATGCTATAAGCTAAAAGACCGTTGTTATTAATAGAATCAAGCTGTTGTTTGTTTAAAAATAAATAAAAACGGTGGAAAACCAATTACAGATAACTAACAGCAACTTTGTAAAACAAGGATGCAGCAGGTGGACACGTTACAGCCCACGTCATAAAGCAACACTACTACTACTACTACTACTACTACTACTACTACTACTACTACTACTATAATAAACACAAATCCAAAGGAGAAAAGACTTATTTTCAAGGACTGGACGTAGTCACATGACAAAAGGGGAAATGAGAGCTGAAAATCAAGAGCTGGCAGACAATGTCTGACCTTTTCATGTCCCAACATATCTGACCAACACATCACGACTTTGTCTTCTACATTACACTATATCCCTGTCTTCCCTTTTTTGAAAGCATACCTTCTCTGTTGGCTGGTGTGCCTTTAGGAGGTGGTCTTCTGCTCTGGAAGGATGGTACTCTGCTCACATAGACTCCAGACTCTCCATTTGCTGTTGAAGACAAATCTGGCTTTTGCCTTGTGTTGTCTATCTTGCCAGAGTCAGAGTCCGAGTGTCTGTCCTGACGGAAAGATGGTCTGGGCATCAATGCTAGTCTCGGAGGAGGTTCTCTTGGAACCAGTGGAGCACAGCTTAAAGGTTTTGTCCGCTGCAGGGGAACAGGATTCGTTGAGACTTCCCCGTCCACAACAGAGCTGTTGTTCTGGCCATCTGTTGCAAAGAAACAACATCCCGATTAATGCAAGGTACTGACTACTTGGAGTTGACAACAGCTTAACACTGGAAAAAAAAATGGGATGTTGTTCTTCCTATCGGAGTACAGTATCTTCCTATCGGAGTACAGTAACTTCAGGCCTCAGTCAAATGCAAATCTTTTCCTGAAATCATGAAATAATTCTTCAATGTGCAAGAAAAACAACATGCCAATCACAGGAAAGGTGTACTGAAGGTCACATAACAATACAATGTACAGTAAATGAATGTAAAAAAAAACATTCATTAATCATTAAATTGGTAACACAAACGGTGCTAACCAACGCAGGGAGTACAATTTGCAGGTGCTACAAATCTCTGTTCCACAGTGGATGAAGGGTGGAGACACACCCACTTAACGAGGGGTTCAAACAGACAGAAAATTTCACGATTTAGCCAGAGGCCTTTAAAAAGTGAGATAAAAAATGTAGAGTAGACACGTTAATTTGTTGAAATAAAAAAAGCACCAGTTACCTCTCAACAATAAAGGATAAGACATAAAGAATAAAGACAGAGCATAAATATATTTTGATTTCATATTCTTTGACAAACAAATGAAGGATTCCAAGTTTAGAATATCTAATATTTCTTTGGCATGGTATTTGATGGACACACACACACACACACACACACACACACACACACACACACACACACAGTAAACTAAAAACAGCAATTAATTCAGCCCAGATAGGGTGGGATAATGATGAGGATGATGATAACAATCAAGCCAAAATAGGCTGGTAATTACTCTCTGTGTGGAAGTGGTCATGACCAAGAGCTTGATAAACACGAGGTGGCCGCTTGGAGATTGTGATTGGTTGCCGCTTTCTCGGGGTGATCCGCGGAGGAGGGACAGGTGGGGAAGTGCTGTCCTCTGGCATATAACTGAAGATCTGAAAAAAAGTTACAGTAACACTTTGAATACAATGCCATACATGAGAAGGAGCAGAAAGAACAATGACAACAAAACTGAAAAAAGAAATGACTGAACAATCTCAACAAATGTACTCAGTACAAATACCAAATTAAACAATGGCAAACTAATGCTTCTGCTGCACAAAATCCCATTCAGAAGCATTACAGTTTTTAACATTTTGGGAAATACACTTATTCGCTTTCTTGCCAAGAGTTCCATGAGCAGATCAACACCACTCCCATAAACGAGAGTGGTATCAATCTTCTCATCTAACTCTCGACAAGGAAGCATAAGCTCATTTCCTAACTAGTCCTTTAAGTGGTACAAAATGCTATCCCTTTTTGTCAGTGTAACGCTTATCAGTTCAATTTTCTAAGCACAAACAGACATTTGGAAAAACAGAAAAATGGGTTCAAATATCCAATTTTTAATTTTTTTTTCCACCTTGACAAATTAAAAAATTGGATCTGGATTGGTTTTTCCAATTTTCTGTTTTTTATTCAGAGGATCAGAAATTGAGAAAATTACAAAATTGCGTCTGGGCTCCAATTATTCAATACTGCAATGGTATTATCTTCCTCTACTTTGTGGAATATGCAGGTCATTAACTGCATATGGACAAAAAAAACAAAAACTGATAGACTTTGGGGTCAGAGGTGCTTGCAACTGATGGTTTCGAGTGGGGGGGCGGGAAGTAGCTAGGCGGAACGAGGGAGAGAATACCATTGCAGTATTGAATAATTGGAGCCCAGATGCAATTTTGTAATTTTCTAAATTTCTGATCCTCTGAATAAAAACAGAAAATTGGAAAAACAATTTAAAGATCCAATTTTTTAATTTGTCAAGGCGGAAAAAAAATGAAAAATTGGATATTTGAACCCATTTTTCTGTTTTTCCAAATGTCCGTTTGTGCTTAGAAAACTGAACTGATAAGCGTTACACTGACCCCTTTGATGGCCTTTTACATTTTTGTCTCAGACCAGACAAAGCTGGGTTCTCTGAGAACGTACCTTTTTGGAGTGCTCAATCAGAATCTCAACAACAATATTTTGGAACTTGATATCCAACATGGCCGCCACAGTCTCCTCCTTTGCTCTCATCAGTGTGGGTCCAAAGATAACAGCCATGTTTGAAGGGGTCATCCGGTTATCTTCACTGTGACTGCACACACTGTAAACATACATCAAGTTTGGTTGAATAAAATGTAACTAAACTGTTGGCAACACGGCAGTTACACATTTATCTCAGCTCATTTCAGAAAGAGAGCAAAAGGTCCTGTTGGAGCAGTAAAAACTTACAACAATGTATGCTGGCACTTACTTGACCAAGTGTTTGATAAGCATCTCCAACATCTCCCGATTCTTCTCTGGTAGTTTGTAGGAAAGAGAATGAATCTCACTCAGTCGAAAGTCCAGATTATCTGACTCTGCGATACAAAGACAACACAAAATCACATAATGGAGGGATTTAAAGAACGATCTGTAAAGCTAAATAAAAAATTGTATAATGTGCAATGTATGTATGTAGGTAAGGAAATCACTGTTTTTCATATGCTTTAATTTATATAATGGCAGTATAATTTAAATTCAGGTTCACTGAAAATATTTGGGATGAATAACGGAAACAATTCAGTTATATATAAGCATGAAATGTTTAAACACAATATGGAATAGGACACAGGCATACACTGCGATGGCATGAGACTAATAAAAGAAAGTTTCCAAAACAAACTATCATATATATCATAGCCGTATCATGAGGAGCCCCCATGCATCAACTACTGAATGACATTTCCAGGAAACTAAAGCCACATTTGTGTTACTGTAACATCCTGACAGAATGAGGCTGATGCGATTAAACTCATTGTCCTCTCGATTTTACAATGATGTTGTGTGACAGATAAAAACAAGCAGGGGACTCAGATTTCTTTTAGTGTCTTCCAGACAGACCTAGTGCTGCCTGTTAAACTGCTGAACCTGCAGCCTGCCCAGTATTGATGTACAAATGCCTCATTTGAACCTGACATCTAGGTTTGAATCCCGGGAAAGCTTATCCATGTTGATGTAGAGATAAACAAGATACATGGCAAATTCATAATTACTACTAGGGCTGTCAATCGATTAAAAAAATGACTCTAATTAATTACAGACTCTGTGATTAATTAATCGCATACATAATTAACGGTGCCTGAACCGATACTTTTTAAGAAAGTAAAAAAAGAAAAGAAAACAAAGGGTACTAGTTGGTACTAGGTAACAGTTGGTGACATTAAAGAACGGCTTGTTTATTGCTAAGGCCATATGGTCAAAATTAAATGTTGTTAACATTAATAGTTATACATTAATAATAATGTATAACAATAACTTATTTCACTAGTGAATTGCTGTTGAACGACAAAAACAACAACCAAGGACATTTACACAAACAGTGTTTTCCATGCACACATCATTTTAGAATTTGTCTAATCTTTGCAAAACGAAAGTATGTAGACTTTGGGTACTTTAAGTACTGAATGAATAAGCATGCATGTAGTGGAGGAATTGTTTTCCCCTATTGCATGCAACAGGTGAGGACACGTTTTGGGCAAAAGTACATAATCAAGCTGCAACCTTCCTAATATCTGTTTAAGACATGTTTTAGTGGTAGGTCTAGATCAGAGAAAAGAGTTTAATAAGGAGACCAATAAAACATGAAGACGCTAACAAAACTCCTTAATCTTGGTGCTGGATAATTTCCAAATCACATCTTACTTGCAGCACACACAAGGTCTCTGTGTAGACTGTAGGTCATCAGAGGTTCAGACAAGCTCCTGCAGACAGACACACACACACACACATTACAGTAGAAAGCACTCAGGGAGTGCAACATCTGTCAAGGCTGCATCTGTTATTTTAATAACAACCAAGTGCTTTAATGTGCATCTGGATCCAGGCGGACACATACACAGGACAGATAAAATACAAAACAGACATTCAGAAATTATCATTACAACAATGTCCGTAAAGAACAGCAGTAGACATGGAACTACACAGTGTTATTCAGTTATTCCACAAAAACAACTTTGTCTCCTACTCACATGCATCTACTCACACACAACCATACCTCAGATAAAACTTCAGTGCACTTGTGATGGTTTTATCGTCCCAGTCGTTGCTGTGAAGATCTACATCTCCTGGGTTTGTAGGGTCTATAAAAAGGAGCAAATCAAACCAAACAAGCAGAAAATATGTAATGGCATTATGTTAAATTCCATGGAAACAACACTGTCAACCACCTGTGATTAGTACCTTAATTGTTCAAAGTAACTGGCTAGCTGTGACATGTGGTAGTCATAATTAAATAATCAGGAATTCACAAGACATACAGTGATCGCAAAAATGAATATATATTACAAAGTGTAAAAACACTGACATATTATTACTTTTTAAGTTGACGTAACTAGTTAGCAAACCGTTGCCTATTTATACACCCAGCAGATACAGAGCAATTCATTTGGAGTTGTGTGTGTGTGTGTGTGTGTGTGTGTGTGTGTGTGTCCAACTGATGATTTTAAGTTAAATATTCACTCTCTTCTAGCTCTGTTTTTGGTCTCTACCAACTACAAAATATTTGGCTCTTTAGCTTCTAAATGCTGCACTACATTCACCAGCTAGCTATAGTCGCTAACGTTGTTCGTCTGCGGGTTGTTGCTGAGCAGATAGAGTACAGCGGTGTTTTAGAGCTTTTTAAATGAAAACAGCTTCCTGTTGCGGCCAAAACATGATGCTATGAGAGCGGCAAGAGTGAAAAACAACATTGAATTTGAGGATCGGAAAATCAAAGTAATGCCTTAAAAGACTCTATAGAGCGAAGTTGAGCTGAAGAGAACAGCACAGTTGAGTGATAATTCTTTGTTGGTTTGCCAGTACAATCGCCGCCTTTAATGCATAGTCATTTGATCCATCGTTTGTATACAAATCTAATTTATAGCCTTTTTAAGGCAGAACGCTTCAGAGCAGGAGCAGTGCTGATATTTCCTTGCCATTCATACAGACAAGCTTCACAAAGTGGCTGATTTCTGCTTTGTTTTACAAAGGAAGAAACACAGAGAATGGACAGATTTAAAACATGTTCATAGGCTTATATCCTTACCAAAGAAGGCATTTAAAAGCTTCTGCACTTGGATGTTGCTGCCAACTGTTCTGTACACTCCTTCTTGTGTTACTCCTGGAAAGAGGAGATGGGAAGGTAGAAAAAAGGAGTGTAATCTGGAAAAATACAGAGTGGTTGAAATATCCCACATGCTTGTCTTCAGAGCCTACGGGAGCCAGAATAAAGATACAGATGTTCTTTCCTGATTGGCAATGCTTTATATAACGATTTAATACTGAACAACATGCCATGCTTGGATCATGACTCAAATGACATGCTGAATCACCCTATTGGAGAAAAATATCGTGACTGTGGATTATTAGATTAACATCTTCCTTTAGGATAGAGTTGAGTTATTGGGCTTTTAAGTTTTAGCATGCATGGAGTTGCATGGGTTTTGTTAAATAAATAAAAAGGAAAAAGATGTGATGATAAAATTCTGTACAATTTGAAATAGACTGTTATTTCAGATTACTAGTATTGTAATCAAGGACATTTATTCCCTGAGAGCAGCCTGCAGGCATGGAACATGTAACCTATGACTCAACTACGCCTCCTTCAGGGCAAGTAAGCAAACTAACAGAACTATAGACAGCTGGGATAAACCTCTAATAGGACCCTTTACCTTTTGTTTCGATGTAGTTGATGCACTTGCGCACAAACTTGAATCCAATCTCATTCAGTTCCACTGTGGACGTAAAACAAGATGAAAAATGAGCAGATTCAAGATCAAACAATGATTTTAAGACAAATCTAACTGTTAAAACATGAATACAGATGCATTCAATCGCATAACATCAACATCACAACGTAAGACTTTGAGGGTAATGATGACTGACTTACTTTCAGCTTGCTTGTGAATTGGGGAATGATAGATCTGAAATGAAAAAAAAAAAAATGTAAAAAAAAAAGGAAATTGAGTACTGTGAAACATAAGGAAAAACCTAGGACTGGGCTACAGTCTTTCTGAAAACTGAAAATGAGAGAAACTTGATGATGGCACAAAGCTGCTCCTCTGAAACCAACTTCCTATTTTATTCCTAGTTTATGGGACACAATTTTCCAGTTAAGTTTACTTTATAAGCAGATTCAAATTGCATGAAAATAATAATAATGGAAATGGAGAAAACTGAGAAAAAAGGATGAGGGGACAGAATGTGTGTCTTGTTAACTGGTGGAAAACAGGAAAGATTTGTGAATAAAAAAAAAAAACAAAGAAATGAAAAGAATTCTTATTAAAACCAGTACGTGACTACAGGCATAGTCACCAGTAACTCACAGCCAGCACATCCAACTCAAAGTAGTTCTTATATCAAAGCATTGTCTTTTTACTCCCCCAAAATAGCTGATTCTGTTTTCAGTTTGTTCACTCTGTGGCCCTTCTCATTAATTGCTGTCAGAGGTAAGGGCCAGCTACAGATCAGCTGGAGACAGCACAGCAGTGTCGTGTTCAAGGACTCTTCAGCAGAGACCAGTGCTTGTTGTCACTGGCCGTTTAAGTGTTCAATATCACTATCAGGCCATGGCACTGATTAATTCCTGAGAATAAAACAGCCGCTACTTCATTCTCGGCTTTGTCAAATCGAACATGTTCTGTTTTTGGTATTTTCACATGACATTGTTTACTTCAATTAAAAATATAAGATCACATGGTAGCTATGCTTAAAAATTGACAAATCTGATTTATAGATGAAAAGATAGTGTAGCTACCATCAGAGAAATTAACTACTGACAGTAAAAACTCAGCTCCTCCCCCACCTCCTCTAATATTTGAATGATTGTTTAAATTTCAGTGGCTAAAAAGAAAATTGCCAAAATGTCCTCTCGCTTAGGGGAGTTTGGAGAGGAACATCCAAGCATTTTTCTCTCTGTCCAACACTTTAATGCCACATGCTTTGAACCTATTAGAAGTTCCAGTGGAAAGTGCACAAAAGGGGGCCTTAGAGTGATTTGTAAGTTAAGTATTGCATTTGTCATATTGGCACACAGGTTAATGCATGTCATCGAATGCATGGTTTGGAAATATGATACATTTTCCAAAAGAGAGACTTATGGACTGATGGACCAGCCGGCTGCCTGTAGAGACCGGCGTCAGCCTGCTTTTGCTTCCAGAGCTCCTGGGGATATTTATTATGGGCACAAAACCTCTAAAATGATGGCCAATGTCTTTCCACTAGGGCTGCAACTCACCATTCATTTTATATTATCACTTAAATCTGCAGATAAAATGGAGAGTTGTTTTATCACCCTCAGTGACATCATCAAATTACTTCTTTCTCTGACCAACAGTCTAAAAGCCAAAATATATTCAGTTAACTATCATATAGAACAAGGAACTGCAGCAAATCCTCATCTTTTCATCTCTAGTGTCTACTGTATGTCAATAAGTGGGAAATGCTACTTTCTAGAGTAAAAAAGATTAACACTGTACATTAAATGTGCATCAGCATGTTTTAGAGCAAAGTTACAGGCTCAAGAGACTTACAATAAGACAGCAGAGAATGAGAACTTTTTTTTTTTTTTCAAAAGATGTGCAAAAACAAAGTGTCCATATGACTGCACCTTATATTTCAGCTATTCAAAAGGCTAAAGTGCATTCAGAGTGTAATGAAGTCGACAGATTTGGTGTGGCAGAAGAAATTATTCAGAACAGAACACCACAAAGTTGATCCTTGTCCGAGACTCTACAGACCTGGCAGCAGTGCGATGCGGAGGGTCTTTGCTTGACAATATTTGGGCAGAGTGGGTGGAAACTTAATCTTAAGAAATATGCATAATATACAGAAGGCATTGGGGAAGTTGCACAGGAAGAGGGCACTGAAAAGTGTGCTTTCTGTTATTTTCACATCCTCTGACAGTGACGGTTTATTTGTTTTGTCCACATCTCACACGACATCCAGCATATCCAGTCTAAACCATAACCATTATGAAACAGGTCTGACAAGAAATGCAGAGATCAACAACAAAAAAATAACAAAATTAAAAGCCACACGCAAAAGAGGAATTAACAGTGTCTTACATTTTGCTAGTAAAGCAATCTGGTATTTCACTGCCTCAAAACTGCTGAATACAGAGACCGACCGTGGGAGCAGCACGGTTTGTCAGAGCAAAAAAATGTTTTACAGGAGATTTCCATTAACACCTAAAAATTATTATAAGATCAAACTAACAAAAAAGTCACGGTGTGAATTCAGCCCTGCTGTACGGGGCTATTGAGACTACCCAGGTGCCATCATTTAGCTGCACACTGATGGCATTGTGTGTCTAACAAGCTTCATTGCATCTCACACATTTTTAATAGAGAAGCCATAATGAGATCACCCATGCCTACATACTGCGCTGCATAACAAACGTCACATGTGAGCTGTCATGTTTCTTACATGATGGATTTGATAACAAAACATGATATTGTTTCCTTAAAACAAATACACATCATTTTAAACAGCACGCTACTTAAAAAACAATGTAGTTTTCTCTCATTTGTTCCAGGTTCTCTCTCCATGACTATAATCTTGATGATTTTAACTTCTGCAAAAAAACAAGGTTGTGATTACAAATTTAACTACCTGCCAACATTTCAGGAGATTTGATTTTAAACAGGCTTGGACTGACTCTACAGATTGGAAATGGAAAGTTTGGGAGTTTTATATGTCAGCACAATAGCCAGTAGCCATGTCTCCCCTTCGTAGCAGAGTCCATGTTGCATTGTAGATATTTTGGCAGTAAAGCAGTTTTCACAAAAATGATATCTCAGAGAAGAATAACCCAGACAGAGATGATATGAAGAATGAACTCACAGGCTCTTTTCCATCCATGGCCTCCATCCACAACTTCCTGTCTCTCTCCGAAAGAGCTTGGAAAGTGACGGGTGTGTTTCTATGGAAACAGTAAAAAAAAAAGCCATTAAAGAGGCAAAGGTTGCAATTAAAAATTTCAGTCACATGTATACTGCTACAGTATCCAACCAGTTTAAAAAAATGTTTCTTTTTTAACTTTAACTCTGTAACAGATCTTACATATTTTTCAAGAAAAACAGAGTGGACAAAATGACAAGAATGCCACAAGAAGACAAGTGTCTTTGGAGTAACTGATTAAATCCCATGTGTTACTGATGGAGGAAGCAAATGAAGATGAATAAGACAAGTGTGAAGAGATGATGAAAATACATTGTTACAATCTGTCTTCTGCAGAAGCAACAAACCTGGTGCCAATTTTTACAGCTTGTAGGCTACTGAATCAATTGTTAACGAAGACAACTGTTTTACGGGCTTAAAGCTGCCAACTACACTAATTAACTAACTACAAAAACATTAAAAACTCTTATAACACAACTTTTCAATTGACAGTTAAATATATAATCCTGATATCTGTAGGAGCTACATTGGCTTTGATGTTAGTGATATTCATGCTTTTCCTTATTTGTTTCGAAGCTCTTGCACGTCAGTACGCCTGAATGGGACACCTGAAACAGCCAATCAAACACTCATGTATGCTGGCGTTGTGCAAACTGGGATGAAGACAATTCCAGAAAACAAATGAGCCGGGATATCAAGAGCATAGGAATATACAGGCCCTATGTTAACTCCTTCTCGGGTGGTCAAAGGTCAGGGTGAGGTAATAGCATTTCAGAGACATTCAGGCATCTTGAGTCAACAACATTACCTTCTACACTAGACAGCACTGCCACCTTCGGTTTATCAAACAGCCACCTCCTCATCGTGTTGTTCAGTTCACACACTGGCACAAATGAGTTGCTCAACATTCAAAGACACTTTCAAGCACTTCATGAATTGTTCCAGCAGCTCCTGAACCCTTTAAAAACACCTTTACAAGTATTTTCATACATTTCGAAAAAGCTCAATATGACAGAGCAGCCTATGGCTCAAGTGTCTATTATGCATTTTGTACTGAATGGCCTGCTTATATAAACATGAGCTTGTTGTGTTCCTACCCCTGACATCCCAGAGTTTGCCATCTGTTTCCAGCCCGTGCCCGTTGCTTAGAGATTATTTGGGCTACAGTCCATTTAGCCCTCAAACTCTGTCCTTGTGAGCCACCTGTTCACCTCGCCACCTGAACCTATTTATCCCACAAGGCTTTCGTGTTGCCTCGTCTCACAGTAGAGTACAGATTTGTTTGTGCTAACCTCTCGCTAGTTTCCACGTCAAAGCAAAAGCGCTTGTCTATGGACTCCGTCTTCCGGCGGATGCAGGATTTCAGCGTCAGCTGCATAGTGCCCTGCAGAGAGAGAGAGAGAGAGAGAGAGAGAGAGAAAGTCAGTATGTGTGATGGAGACAATGACAGTAGAGCAAGCACTCTGAGGGTATAATCTGGCTACAGATAGTGTTAATGTCTGTAGTAATAATTACATATTTCTTTTCAGTGAAGCACCTGTTTAGTTGTAGGCTTCTGTTCACAAGGCACCATGACCAGCTGTCTCCCCTCCTTGTGATACTTGCAATAATATTTGACCCATGACACGCCCAAAGCCCCTGTTGGGACAAAAAATAAAGAAGAGGAGACAGAAAGAAGACAGGCCTTGTCAGAGGGAATTCCAGCAAGAGCATGTACACGTCTTAATCTTCTGTATAAACATCTAGTACACGTACACTTCTCCTGACAGTACAGATAACCTTCCATGGGCAGAAAACTGTGCATTTTACAGATCTGGGATGGGTGTTTCATTCTTTTCATCAGCTCCTCCATCTCCTCGCGAGTGCTTTCGTAGTGGTTCCTGGTCTGCAGGCAAAACCAGAGAGCACTTTAGAATCTTACATTAAAAGGATGTTAAATCTCACTCATGGCATCATTTGTTGCCAGTAACACTACACTTACATTCTGCAAGCTGAGCTGCAGTTCTTGCTTGTAAGGCATGAAGTCCTGAGTCATCTCCACTGTCAGGTTGTTGAGCGTTAGAATGCTGTGGAGAAACGCCAGCACCTGTCCAACCAAAGCATGAATGACATACTTAAAGCTACTTTCAGACCAAAAAAAACGATTCGGCGATTTGCTGCAGGGAGAGTCACTTAACAAACGGCCCATTTGTGTGACGTCTTGTTGGGTTATTTAACCCCCCAATGTAGCAGGCGCAAACTTTATACTTCAAAATGACTGTTTTCCGTCTGATCGTTTACAGATCTCAACGTTTCCGACCGGACTTGAAGGCAGCTTTATTTCACAGGAGAGAGAGAAAGAAAAGAGACGAGGGAGACATAGCGAGTGCTTTGTTGTTGCAGGGAACATTCAGCTATTACACAAACTCCCGGGCTGTTCAGTGCTTGTATATCGTGTTTTACCCTCATAGTGTTTTAAAACTTTCTTGTGGCAGCGATAAAGGCAGTGATGTTTCCCGTTTACTGTACAGGATTCTCACACCGCCTCAAAACACACTGACAAATCTGATCGCCGGTTACATGATTGGCTACCGCAGCTTGACGTGGGGTTGCGTTTCTTTGAGTGCCCCTCCAGCGGAAAACCCCGCCACAGCCTAAACGCACTACACCCATTAAAAATGAATGGAAAGACCTGCATTTTTGCCAGACTGTCTGACGGCCGACGCAGGGAGTGTGAATGAGGCCTAAGATTGCTGTCAAGAAGAGTTAAAACAAAGAAACCGCTGCCATTAAGAATAGATGTGTGACCACTGGGATCTATCACTTTTAATCATCTATCATCAAGTTCTCCTTCTAAAGTAAACTGTACCTCATACTTCCTAGATCTCCTGTTACGTGTGTGTAGACGCAAAGAGGAAGAGTGGGAGACCACAGGCAGCACTCACCGGCTCAACCACATCAAACTTCTTCCGGTCCTGCACCTGATGGATCTGGTACACATACTCCACTGACGATTCATAGAAGTTCACTCGCTCTCTGTCAAGGAGTTCATCGGCCTGTAGTAAAAAAAAAGAAAAGAAAAAAGAAAGTTTCAAACAGTGACCTCTTTGTCGCTTAGATCCACATTTCACAACACAGCTGATGAACTCGTTGTACTTGTTGTACTTCACCTCTTGAAGTTGGCTCTCTTTCTTCTTGGCAGAAAGGTTCAAGTGTTTGTCTACCTGGGAGTGATATTTTTCACTTTCTTTCTCAAACTTCTTCTTCTTTTCCTGCAGGACAGATGTGGTCATGGTGAAAAGATTAGGTGAAAGATTAAATGATTTGTTTGTGTCATTGTTTTATCTGGCACAGCTTGGCTGAAAGACAAATGGTCATTAGACAATTTCATCTTTCATTCAAATACATTGAAAAATGAGCTGCTCTCAGAAACTTATACTAGCAAGATTTTTATTTTTAGTAGATTTTATCGGCCAATAGTGGATTTTTCAGGCTAATGCCAATTTTTTGAGTGCTTAAAACATTTAAAATGTTGGCCAATATTACGTTTTCTTTTACATTAAAACCCACCTTTGGTTAAAGTTCCCTTAATTTTATAATTGTGAAGATGATATATACTGTACTGAGCAGTTTGTCTGTGGTGGGCAGACTATGTAATGGAGACACTGTTTCTGAATTAAATATTGTTGGCATTTCTGTACTTCAATTTCTTATTAATTATCAATTGATAATTTGAAAAAATGGAAATTACGGTTTGATTTAAAAAATACATCCACTTTTTGAGCCAGCTGTAACACCTTAACACCACATGTTGCAATTGAGAGGGTGTAAAAACTTTAGGAATCTAAACAGATAGCTAAAAAATTGCGGTTGAAATAATTAAATTAAGATTAAATTGATTAACTGAGTTAATCATTAGCTAAAGATTAGTCTTGCTTTGTCAGACCCTCCTCCAAAGCACGCTGGAGGACAGTCTGGCTGGTTACTCCACATAACATTCGGGGATGGGAGAAAAACCTGCTCTGATTTAATGGCATTTCTTTAAACCATCACAATCATCATGGGCGGTGCTAAGCACCGGAGAAAAGCCGCGGTGCCGCTGCAAATTAGGCTCGGAAGGAACTTGTTTTGGTGGAACATGTGTACGTTTAAAAGTTGTTTTAGTCGTGCAACAGAAAACTCAGATTGGACAGATAGTCTAGCTAGCTGTCTGGATTTACCCTGCAGAGATCTGAGGAGCAGTTAACCATAGTCCTCAGAAATCCACCGGAGTTTAAAATGCCAACACTAAGGAAGCCCAAGGCAACGGATATCTGCCCTAAATGAGTGAAATCCGAGCAGGATTGGCGGAAGTGGAACGTCAAAGATATAGACTAGCTAAAGATAAACAGTTGAACTAGATACCTAAAATATTGATAAATGGTTGAAATAGGTAACTAAAAGAAAATGACAAATGGTTAAAAAATAAAATTGCTGAAAGTAATGAAGAAATTGTGAAACATCAGCTTCTGCTCTCCAAGTGGTAGTATTATGAATGCAAAGTTGACCTAACCAACTTAAAGATAGTTCATTAACGTCCAGTTTAAAATCAATTCAAATTATCATATCTGAAAGAGGTACTTGAGATCATCTGATAGGGCTGTGGTTTCAGATAAAAAAAAAAAAGGTCGGGGACTTCTTCTAGTAAATTTCACTTTCACGGTTGTTTTCTTCTTTTTAGAACATTGTTGACCCACGTGTACTTTCTCATTGTAAAGGACATGATACCTTTTTCTCTTATAGAGAAAAGCCTGATTTTCTTAACCAGTACATTATTTTGTTGAAATGAAAAATTATTGTTTTTAAAAAGGGGCCAAAATACACATACTTCTGTATAATCTGCAGTGTTTTGTTGCACTGTTAGACAGGTCGTACATTAAAACATTGTTTTTGAATATATGTTTTTTTAATATGAATTCATTTTCCAAGTCATGTAGGACCTGTATATTTCAATTCCACTTGCGGGTTAAATAATCATCAACATAGCATCAAAAATTACAGAAAGCGTCTGGTTATTAATTACACTGACAGGGGAAAACACTCTTTTGATCACTAGAGCACAAACAGAAAGAAAATGTCCTTCTGAATAACCAAAGTAATATCCCACAGAGTTTCCTGATAACTTTAAATGCAAAATAAAACATTGGTGAAGGAGCACACAGGGAGTCTCCTTAGAAACACATGAGGTGTTCTCAACTACAATACTGCTTTCAATAAAAGGTCTTCTTCAGTCAAAGAGGAAGAACAGACTTATTGTTCTGAAACAGGTGCATGTTACACACATACATTCATAAATAGATTTGGGGAAGTAGCTACTACAACTATATACTATATAACAACTAGTTTGGTCTGTGTAAGTACCTCAGGAAGATATATATTGCATTATGATTTGACTCTCAATGCATAGCAACAGCACTGCTTCCAGCCTCCAGGACTGACAGCTTTTGCCACAATTCACTTACAGAGCAGAGGAATCAGTAATAACACTCACTTTTGTAACTCCTATTTGCTCCTTTCTGAACTTCTCCAACGGCTTGATGAGCAGATCAGAGGCGTTCTGAACCTGGACAGGCAAACATGGAGCAGGCGTTACTGCGGTGCAATTCTACATGCACAAACACACACACACACACATACTGTATTGACATAGGTAGGACACACTCTTAAATGTACTCTACACTCTATAAGAGTATACAAAAGTGTTGAAAGGAGTTTAAATATCTCAAGTGTGAGCGTTGAAATGTATTTTTAAGTACACTTTACCGGATGACCTGCATTTTTAAAATTAGATCTGTATCCAGAAAACCCAGTCTAACAGGAACCGCTGCTCCTATTGGCATGACAGGTTTTCTGAAGTGTACGCAGATTAAACAAATAACATTAGTTTGTGCCTCAGTAAGGAAAGATGTGGAAAAACGTGTGCGTAATAACAATATAAATTATGAAAATAAAGCAAATGGATTAAAATACAACCCCAGAACACCAGAGAATAAAATATTCAGTATTTACGGTATAATAAAGTGTGTGAAATAACAGCATCACACGTGACAAAAACAGTATGACAGTGTACCAACATGCAGGCAATATTAAAACCAAAAACCGAAAGGGGAACTGACAACATTCCTCTCAACAAGCTAAGCAGCACATTTTCACACACAGCACCTAGGTGTGTGCATGTGTCTTGTGATAGCAACTTTCAATTAACGGAGGAAGACAGAATATCGACTACACAAAAAAAGGGTGTTGATTTTGCATCATAACAAACAGGAAGTTAGCCATTCGTAACAGAATGGGCCAAAGATTTCCTTCCAAATGGTCTGATCTTTAGTGCAGGATATGTTAATGTGGTTTCTAATATCTAATGAGGGTTCAGAGGATACAGAGTCAGCTTGGAGGAAGTTGATAACCCACCAGCATCATCCTGTCATGCTCTGCTTCCTGCAGGAGTCCGGCAAACTCCTGGAACGACTGAGCTGGGGGTGAAAACACAAAGATGATGACCGGAATGAAGACTTTGCACATTCTTATCTTAAGTGTCTGACGCAGGAAACACAATTGAAAAGATACATGCATTAGAATAGGCTTTATGATGATAATATTTCCAGCTATTTTTTATACACTTTTGTCATTAGGCTATGAGGAAGAAGTTTTTCTAAGCCAATTTGTTTCCTGATTCCTCACATTCAAATTGTGAGAAATTGCCAAGTGGCTGCCAAAAACGTTCTCTCAAGTTAGAAAGTCAGTTCCTCATCATAACTTTAATAGTCAGTACACATAAACTGGGTAAAGGAGCATATCTTACCAATGTTAATCTCATCATCTGTCAGGGAGTCACCGATGAAATCGAACTGGAACACGCTGAGAGTCTGGGAAAGCTTCTGTACTGCCAAAGAATAGCCTATAAAAAAACAACATTTAGTCCTATTAAAACAACTGAATGGAGTTCCAAATGCCTCGTTCACAAATACGATATATCATTATTTATCCTTTAAATTCAACCTAACTCTCGTCAAACTTAAGTGCAGTCCAGGATTATTGAAACTGCGTTTTTCTTTTTTTTCTGGTAGGAAAGTCTAAAGTATGGAAAACATCCTCGGCAGGGTCCATCAGCACAACAGCAGCAAGTATGCAGTCTATGCAATAGATTATCCCTGCTTTGTCTGGTTTTTATTATTAAAACAAAACAGTCTGTCAGATGAATACTGTAGGGCTTTTTGCTTGAGGAACTTGGCTAACATGCCTAGAATCATATTCTAAATCCCTCCTTAAATCCTTCTTTTTGTATTGTAACAGTTTTCAACTTTCCATCATTTCACATGTTTTTTCCATCAACAAATTGTGTGCTCTGTTTAATTTGTTTATTTTAGCATTCTTGCTTTAATAGGGCCTTTTTTTATGAGACTTTTATTGTAAACAAAGTGCAGGGGAGAACACGCATATTTTACAACACTTACAGCTGGAGTTCAGCGTTTAAAGTGAAAAAGTTCTACAGTAGCAGTGAGTAGCGATCATTAGGTCTTGAGACGTGACTTTTATGACTTATCTCTTGGTGCAGTTTACCCTAACAACGAGCACTCATGACTCTGGCTATTCTGTGGACTGAATATACAGCAGGACCCTCACCACTTTGCAGCACTGCTACAGCACCTACAATGACAGTTTCTGTTTTCGAGGTGAAAAGCTGGTCACTGGTGATTGCGGAGATAGCGGAGTGGTAAATTGGCAAGTAAAAGAAAAAGAAAAAAAAAAAAAAACAGTGTTCGCCCTCATGGGTGCCACAATGACCCAAATATACACATCTACTGCTGTCACTGGCTGTGGTCCATACTACTGTACCAGTGGTCCCATTCTACAGCAGATATGGCAGACAACATGACACAGAGAGGAGAGGTAAGCAACGCAGAAAGACAGCTGTTGTTTGGAAATAAACAGAGCCAGTCATCCTGCACATCTGCACCAGATATTTGCCTTTCAATTCAAAGCAGGCTGTTTGGTCCTCTCCCATGGGAGCACTAGCACCTCCCTGAATGAGCCTCTCACACCCACATTGATCCTGTAGGCCCTTAAAAAGGCCCCACTGATGCTGCTGCTGATCCTCTGTCAAGCGTCATCACACCACTACAGTCACATGCAATGTGCAAATAAACTGTTGTTGATTTAAAAACAAGAGATCAGATTAAAGCATACTTACCTCTGATTGCAGTTATTACACTGTTGCCATCTTTTATCAACTCTTTAAGAAATTTGCTTGTCCTCTCCAGCTCCAATTCATAACATTTGAGAGTCTCTCTGAAGTCCGGACTGTCCAGATAGCAATCACTAAACTCCAGAGGAGGGTGCCCCATCTTCTGGACAACTGGGTTTTAGACAATAGAAACACTGAATTTGTCCTCGTGAGCCACGCAGCCTACGCTCGTCTACCGCACACTAGTCATTGCTGCTTCGTTGAAGTGACTCCACACACATCTGTTTATAGGAGCAGAAACCATGGTGTCCGTGGGAGCCTGCGGCAGCCGCTGGTCAAGTATGAACAGCACTAAACAGCGATGAAGCACAGTGTTGGTTCACTTCCCTCTTTTCCTCGTCTGACGCGCTGTTTAAGCTGTAATTTGGTTGTATCCTGGTCCTCTTTACCACTTTTTCCTTGTTGCGGTGTCGTGATTAGAAGAGCGGCTAGAATCCATTTGGACGCATCCCATTCCGAAATATTTCACACTTCCATTAAACCTCCTTCCATCCTTTACCTTGGTTTGAAATCAATTTTTAGTTTTTTTTAAGGTAGCAGTACGCTATTACCACTTAATACGTGTCAGTTAATATATATATATTTTTTAAACAGATATATCACGCACGTTCTAAAATCTCACAGCTTAACAAAGAGCCCAACACAAAGCTGAATGGGACGTAACCAACTGGCGCTGGACTCTCTAAAAACTTCCCCTTTTCCACACCCAGGAGGTTCTTAAAGGGGCTGCAGCACAGTTGCTGTAATTGTGTTGACGATGCTGCTTTCATATGCTGTCGGAAGTGCTGAGTTAGGATTCTGAACTTCTGAATGAATGAGCCAAAAGCTAATTAGATCTGTTTCCCTTCTGTTAAAATGCAGCTGGTAGCAACCACCTCGGTTGTTAGGGTTAGGATTCAGGTTTGGTTCAGGTATATTAGGTAGGGGGGAACAGATCTTGACGGGGGAACTGAGCCTGATACAACAATAACAACTGGACAAGTGGAAATTAAGAAAAATGTTTAGCCCAGTGATTCTATATAGGCCTACTATATATATTACTTTTTTACGAAGTAATACGTTTCTACTAGGGCTGTCAGCATTAACGCGTTAATCGCGATGCGATTAAGGACCGAGCATAACGTGTTAATTTTTTTTTAATCGCATTAATCGCATGCCGCCATTTATTAATTTATTTTTCACTTCACTCGGCTTCGCGTCGTGCCTAACAGGCTACTATTTTGACCCTTTGCCGCACTTTGCCATACTTCCTCGTAACACATCCTGCTGCTGCAGGCTGCAGGCTGCAGGCATGATGGAGAAAGACAGCAGCAACACAATTCTGAATGGTGCTTTTTATTTTCCAAAACTTGTTGTTATTGTGTAAAGCCGAATTAAAATATCACCGAAGCACGTCAAGCTTGAGCTACCACCTACGAGCTAAGCATAGTAGTACAGTTAACGTGACTCAGGTTGATGCTAGCGGGCTCAGGCAAAGCCCTATTTTGGAGAGTGCTAGTTGCCGACCTGCGGATGAAACCAAATCCCCAAAAATTACTACAGCTCTTGCGAAATGGGTGGCAACTAACTGCAGACCTGTCAGCATCGTAGAAGACTCAGGTCTTAAAGACTACGGTTGGCATGTTCTGACCCGTGTCATACATTGCCGTGGAGGGGGACAGTAGTTTCACACACGCATACACAGCCTGTATGACACGGAGAAAGCAGCCAAACTGGAACTGCTGCAAAGTGATGCAAGGTGATCACTGGACGTCAGTGAGTAATCAAAATTATTTAGGAGTTACTGCACACTATTTTGACTCTAGATTCAAATGTGTGACTAGATTCACACATTCTTTTGTTTACAGTAAATAAATAAACGATAAACAAATACAAATCTTAAAGTAAAGTTCATAAAGTCACTTTCTTTGCATTCATTTGATTCCCAATCAAGATACACTGGTAAGAATTGCTTTCCATTGTTAATATGTACGGTGGCCGACAGGGGCAAACGCCCTGCAACTTAAGAAAACACACGCAAATAGACAAAACACAAGCAAATTAAGAGAACAACTTCATTAATTTGACAACACATGTGCAGCATTCAGCAAACGCGCTGCAAATACCACAACACAACCAAATACATAAACGCACTGCAAATATGAAACGATGCAAAAAGAAAAGCACGCAAACCCCGAAAAAAGAAGCGATGCAAAAAGAAAAACAACTTCATTAATTTGACAACACATGCGCAGCATTCAGCAAACGCACTGCAAATATCACAACACAACCAAATACATAAACGTACTGCAAATACACACAACACAACCAAATAGATAAACGCACTGCAAATACACACAACACAACCAAATACATAAACGCACTGCAAATATGAAACGATGCAAAAACAAAAGCACACCAACCCAGAAAACAAATGCAACAAAAAAACGCTGCATCCAGATTACACAACGGAAGTTCTCCAGACCTCTAGAGGGAGCAGCTAGTGGAACAGCTGGATTTTCGACCTCACGGGGAGAGAGAGAGAGAGAGAGAGAGAGAGAGAGAGAGAGAGAGAGAGAGAGAGAGACTGCATAGACTGTAAATATTAAATCTATGTTTGAGATCTGTTTTCTCTCGTTTGGTGGGTGTGTCTCGGCTCAAGTCCCAGCTGATACTCAATCAGCAGAGACGTCTGTAAACTCGTGGTGATAAAACATTTAAAATTGCATCAGCGTTTAACGTTGACGTTTGTTTAAGCCACATGAGAGGGTTTAATTTCGAGGTCCGAAATTACTGAAGTGTAGGCCTCCTCAAGTGTAATATTGTGATTATACAACAACGGTTACCAACAAAATAAGTGATCAATCTGTATTCATATTGTGGAGCAATTCGCTCTTGAAATACAAAAAACAGACAGGATTTCTAGTCCCTCCCTGTTAGTAAACCAGCCAATTTACCGTGGGATTTATCAAACTGAATAAATCCTGCCTGCACATATAAACACAGAACTACTTTGCTAACTCCAACGTGTTGTAAGTAAGACATCTGCTGAAAAAGTTATTGTATTCATTAGCATGGTTGCCGTACTGTTTAGTTCACAAACATCCAACACACCAAAGTACAAACACATAGCGGACCAGACGCAAGCTTTTATTTTGAAAAGCCGAAGCTCGGGGACAGCACCAGCCGGGAGGGCATGAGACGGGAGCATAGACTGTATATTAATAATATATTATGTTATAAATAATAATAATAATAATAATAATAATATGAATTTAATATCGGTTAATAACGGTCGAAAATCCAGCTGTTCGACTTAGCTGCTCCCTCTAGAGGTCTGGAGAACTTCCGTTGTGTAATCTGGATGCAGCGTTTTTTTGTTGCATTTGTTTTCGGGGTTTGTGTGCTTTTCTTTTTGTATCGTTTCATATTTGCAGCGCGTTTATGTATTTGGTTGTGTTGTGATATTTGCAGTGCGTTTGCTGAATGCTGCGCATGTGTTGTCAAATTAATGAAGTTGTTTTTCTTTTTGCATCGCTTCTTTTTTCGGGGTTTGCGTGCTTTTCTTTTTGCATCGTTTTTTATTTGCACTGCGTTTATGTATTTGGTTGTGTTGTGGTATTTGCAGCGCGTTTGCTGAATGCTGCGCATGTGTTGTCAAATTAATGAAGTTGTTTTCTTAATTTGCTTGTGTTTTGTCTATTTGCGTGTGTTTTCTTAAGTTGCAGGGCGTTTGCCCCTGTCGGCCACCGTAAATATGTACTTAAAAACAGTTCTGAAATGCAAAATAATAGAATTTTGATCATGTGATAAAACATGCGATTAATCGCGATTAACTATAGAAATTCAGCGATTAATCGTGATAAAAAAAAATAATCGTTTGACAGCCCTAGTTTCTACATATTTTCTTGAGATGCAATGGCAATTGTGGGGTCATAAGATGGAGAGAATAAGGTTAACAGATTTATAAATTTACCCTTAGAAAGTAATGAAATAAAACAAAGGTGGAAAATCTTTTTGGATTGGTCACAACCAGTTGCAAGTAGACATTGCATCAACAAGGTTAGAGAAGTGGGTTTATGACCTGAAACAGGATACATTTATGTGGGAAATGAACACCACAGGACCGGCAACAAGGTGCTCTTGAGCAGATCAGGCTCTGGTTGTAACCTTTAGTGTGAATGTGGACTTCCCTTAATAAATGAAATAAAGGTTTAGCTTGCTTATGTCTTTATAGCTCTTTCATTTAAAGCTACTGTAGCACTGTGTGGAAAGCAGTTTTAATTTCAAAGCAGCTCATAATACAGACACACCTGCACTGACACATTAACGGGTGGGGCCCTGAACATATCATGAGAATATGATTATTTCACAGTGAGATAGGTCACGCCTGCATGTGACTGGGTGTGTTCCAGCATTTAAGATTAAGTACCATATTATAACTGGTCTGGTCACAGGCAGCTTCACCTAGACTCCCGCACAGCATGTAATTACAGTAATCCTGCAATATCTTTAGACTTATACCATGGAAACATCAATGTAAAACTATGTATATCACACAAAAACAATAGTATTAAAATCAATAAGGTCACTTGAGTTGATTACCACTTAGGAATATCATAGAAATATCAAGATATGTCTAAAAATGAATTGAACACTCCCTGATGACAAATGTTTTAAACACTATAATCACCTGACAGATCTGCAGACATGTTACTCTCTTGAGAGGCCTGTGTTGACGTGTTGCACTTGAGGAATGTAGAGTTTGATCACTGAGCAAAATCCTGTTGGTGCACTGCCACTTCCCCAAGACTGAACTCACTCTGCAGAGTAAGAGAATCAATTGCAAATGCAACATATTAAAAAATGTTGCAATAACTGTTAATGACCTCCAGATGTCATCATTTAGACTGCACTGAAGCAGGGGACAACCAACAGTATTCTGCAAACACACACACACACACACACACACACACACACACACACACACATACATGTATATTCTAGCTTGATATTTGTACCAGGGACACTTTATCAGTTTATGTGAAAAAAGTTTAAACCATGTACATGTCAGAAACACAGCCCAACCCTAGGATGAAAATGTCTCTTGGGCCTTTATTTACAAAAAACAACATCAGTGATGGAGATGTTGCCGAACAGGTCATAAGTGATTATAAATGATCATCCCATAGGAATGTTTGCACATAATTACATATCTTGGTAACACCTCCCTAACAGGCAGCAGCAAATAAAGTCAACAATATGGTCATGTCGTGTAGTATAGTATAGAGCCCTTTATACAGTGGTGGAAGAAGTATTTAGATAATTTACTCAAGTAGAAGTAGCAAAAGCACAGTGTAGAAATACTCTGTTACAAGTAAAAGTCCTGCCTTAAAAAACAAAAGTATTAATATCAGAATGTACTTCATGTACCAAAAGTAAAAGTACTCACTATGAAGAATGACCCATTTCAGAATAGCACATATAATAATATATCAACATTTTTTACTTGATTTGTATTTTGTATTAATAATTAAAATCTGCAAAGTAACTAGTAACTAAAGCTATCAAATAAATGTATTGGTGTAAATAGTACAATATTTGCCTCCAAAATATAGTGGAGTAGAAGTATGAAGCAGCATAAAATGGAAATGGTCTAGTAAAGTAAAGTACCCTTAACATTGCACTTAAGTACAGTAGTTGAGAATATTTATACTTACATTCCACCACTGCCTTTTTCAGCATAACAACCTTCACAATGTGTGCAACTGAATTCAAATCAGAGTCAAGATTCAAGATTCCTTTTATTTATTTATATTTCATTTTATTATGAAATTACGAGCATGGCTCCTTTAAAAACACAGCTTGAACGAAACATGGTAACGAAATAGAGCTCTATGAATTGATGATTTGAATTGATTGATATGATTTGATACTGTTCATCATAATATTTTTTTATTGGTTTTGATGATTCTGCTTACTGCTGGTTAAGATCACACCTTTCTGGTAGAGTTCATACTGTTGTTGCCAATACCTTTAAATCAAGCGCACATGGTTGATAAGTGTCCCACAAGGATATATACTGTGCCCCTGCTATTTATGCTGTGCATAAACCATATATTTTTTTAAATCAAAATTGCAATGTCCATTTTTATGCTGAGTGACAATAAAGTTGTGTATGCTTCAGGTTACAGTCTGCTCTTGACAACCCCCAGACCTATTTTATTATTCTGAAGCTTGTTCTAGACTCCAAAAATACGACATGTATGCATTTCAAACAGCATGGAGCTTTAATATTCCTACTCAGAAAGGAGTCATGACCACTAAATGCATATTGAAAAGTGTCAAATCAGGTCTCCTTTCTGCAGTATCTGCAGAGTTTTCCCTAAACTGGCCGTGCATTAAACTGGACTGGACCATGACACTAACTGTTCCTATGGATCAGGAGGAAGGCATAAAATATTATGAGGGAACTTAAAACTTAAGGTGAGGGAATATAGCATTTCCTGTCAGAGAACAGTGATTCTACAGGGTTCCATACCTCTGTGACGTTTTACAGGTGAAAATAAAAAGTAATACAAAAAAATGCTTGTGTGGATTTTGTGGAAATGCTTCAATACATAAAGATTTTGTTAAGATTATTTAGAAGTACCTGAATACCTCACTGCTAAAAACAGTGAGCTAAAGAGGTTATTCAGTCTAAAAACCAAGCAATTAATCCCACAGAAGCACGTCAAACTGTGGTCCCATCAACAGCAGGTTGAGTCAGTGGTCAGATATTAGGCGGGCAGCAGCAATGTGGATGTAAAGGCTGAGCAGAAAAAAACTAGATAATTATTGTGATAATAAACTCTTGTTCCTTATCTTAAGATTTTATGGCTCATTCTTTGTTTTAGACCTTAATGTTTTACTCCATATTGCGTCAAAAACACCCTCCACTTCCACTGCAGAACACAGCACAATGAGGACGAGAGGACCAACTGCAGTCCCCACACAGATTCCTCAGCTGGGCAGAAATTAAAACGTTTGATCTGAATTCTGAAGCCGTTTGTTTGGTGTTTGTAAATGGGGCTATTGTATGCAAATATTGCGCACAGAAGCATATGACCTCTCCAGTGCAGGGCAGTGGCTAGTGTGAGGGAAATCATTAGCAATGCAAAGTCATGGTGCTCTGATACTCTTGTTCACAGTCACAGATTGAAAAAAAAATTCTGCTAATGTCAACGTAAATGTTTCTGGATGTACTTTATTCCAAACTACAGCTGAAGGTGAGTCTGC
Source organism: Sander lucioperca (assembly GCF_008315115.2). Lineage (NCBI taxonomy): Eukaryota > Metazoa > Chordata > Actinopteri > Perciformes > Percidae > Sander > Sander lucioperca. The sequence goes on along the minus strand of NC_050185.1, from coordinate 10,373,282 downwards.
TTAATTTCTAACTCTGTTATCAGGTCGTGTAGCTGAGGATGAGATTAGACAGTTTGTTTTCAGTGTGTCATATGGTTAAATCTGTGTTCATGGGTAGTTTATGCTGTACTGTTATGGCTCAACTTGAACTCTGAAGAAAAAAAAAAATTCTTCAATACACAGTTAGAGTTAAAGATAAAACGGTGACACTCCAGCAAGTATGTTTTTCTACACATTTCATCCTAAAAACATGCCTTTATTATGGTGATATTCAAACAGTATTTATTTTGCAGTCCCTGAGTCATGTCTACGTATAGCTATGCAGCTGATCACGAAGATTCTCTGAATCATCATACGCTTAGAACCAAATGATCCCTTCTTTAATGTACATCAAAACACTCACACAATCAAAAACCACACATTATTTTCCTGCCAAAAAATTAAGAGTACAGACACCGTTGTGTTGGGTGCAGATGCCCACTTTGCATGCTACACCATTGCGACTTGTGAAAGCACGTCACATGACGCATGGTGCCAGACTTCAGTGTTGCACTCTTAAGTGGCCTGCCAACTGCAGAGGGGGGCAGAGAGGCATCCTTCTTCTCTGGATTCACATCCATGCCAAACCAGCGGGTCAACATTGTCCTCTACGCTGCCTCCTATGACTCTTACACCTCCTGCTGAGCCGGGTAACAACTCTGACATCAATACTAGACTGGAAATTCACGCATGTTGGGCACTCAGGACAACCAATAACGATCAGCACAAAAGAGATAAAACATTTTGGATGTTTTTTAGGCTTGAAATTAATTCTACACTTGAAAAAAACTTATGATTTACTAATTTGGTGGAAAGAAGAAAAAATTAAATAAAATGGAAGTGGTATTAAGTTTTATTCAAGTATCAAGTGCTCTAACCTAAGTTCACTTTTGAGTGTACTCATTTCTAGGTACAGTATTGTGTAAACTGTTATGTAAGAACAAAATTTGCACTTAGACTGAAGTTGTGTTTGTAAGTTTGCTTCTGAATACTAATACTAATATTTTTTTAAATATCTTATTTAATAATCTTGCCATCTCTTGAGTCTCTGGTCATCAGTGGACACAACAGAGAGACAACAGAAGGTTAGGAATTGAACCTGCAACATCTTTACTGTCAGCTGCAATGACTATTTTCATTATCAATTAGTTGCCAAGCATTTACTTAAACTTATATCAATCAAAAGTACAAGTGTAGGCTAAAAGAATAAAACAAACTATAGCGCTACTTCAATATAAGTAAAGATATGACCATAAGCTTTTTTCCCAGTGATTATGCTCTACATTTTTTAACAGTATATTAAAGAAAATGTTTTCTCCATTTAAAGATCATCACAGTAACTGCTGTGGTACCTAGAGCACCACATTTGTCAATTTAATAAGAAAACAATATCTGTTAGTGATTTGTATAGAGCAAACATTTTTCAAGGTATCTACTATTCAGGAGCTGCAGAAAGGTTAACACTGTATTAACAAACTAGAACAAATTATTATCTGATCTTAATTTCCCCAGGAGTTCAAACTCAGCCTCAATCTTTTACAAAGTTGTGGGGAATATTCAGCATGGTGAACATTTTTGAGAAGGGGATGTTCATTTAAATGTAGGAGAAGATAAACATAGTGGCTGATGATGAGTGGTCAGTTAGTGATGCATGCGGCAAATTTATAGACTACAAAATTATTTATACACCAGTTAAAAAAATAAATAAATGGCTGTACTATAGTGTGAAAATGAACAAGGTACTTAAAATAATTTAGTTTCTCCTTTTTGGAATCTCCCTAGCTGTGTTTATTAGGAGACAGGTCTCTTAGACTTGTAATGGCTTTATCGTCGCTTCAAGGATTGATCTCCACCAGTGGACGAGTCAGACAAAGTCTGATTTTGCTGAAATGTTAAAATTAATAATAGACATTGCCTTTTTTGAATCTCTAATCACAAGGCCAAAAATTATCAAGGGAAGTTTGGTTTCATTTTGTAATTTAAACAAAGAAAGACAAAATAGGAAGACAAGTCTCCTATTTTTACTGTGAAAATGTTGTATTTTATTTGTACTTTTATTTGGTTTGTGTTTTTTTCTTTCTATTAGCTACTTTTATGTGTCCAATGGATTTGTTCTGTTTATTCCTTTACCTGTTCCTCAATGGTTTATTGTAGGTTTGTTTCATCTTTTATGTTCCTTTCGTATTGGAAAAGCTTAAATTACAAAAAAAAAGAAAATAATATTTAGCACAATATTTTCTCAGCTGTTGACTCTTTAATGTGTTTTCCCTCAGACCCGGAACTAAAGATGAACTGGGCATCGTTTTATGCAGTCATCAGCGGTGTGAACAGACACTCCACAGGCATTGGTCGCATCTGGATCTCTGTCCTGTTCATTTTCCGAATCCTGGTTCTGGTGGTTGCAGCGGAGAGCGTGTGGGGTGATGAGAAGTCCGGCTTCACCTGCAACACCCAGCAGCCGGGCTGCAACAGTGTCTGCTACGACCACTTCTTCCCCATCTCCCACATCCGCCTCTGGGCACTCCAGCTCATCCTGGTCTCCACTCCTGCCCTGCTTGTAGCCATGCACGTGGCCCACCGCCGCCACGTCGACAAGAGGCTCTACAAACTCTCAGGGCGGACCAACCCCAAAGACCTGGAGCAGATAAAGACTCAAAAGATGAAAATCACTGGGGCTCTCTGGTGGACGTACGTCATTAGCCTGTTGTTCCGTATTGTCTTAGAAGTGATCTTTATGTATTTGTTTTATATGATCTACCCTGGTTACAAGATGATCCGGCTGGTGAAGTGTGACTCGTACCCCTGTCCCAACACAGTGGACTGCTTCGTGTCGAGGCCCACAGAGAAGACTGTCTTCACTGTGTTCATGCTGACTGCGTCAGGGGTTTGTATTCTGCTCAACATTGGAGAGGTGGTGTTCTTGGTGGGGAAGGCCTGCAGCAAGCATTTGCACACTGCTGGAGACTCGACTATGGGGGCTTGGATCCAACAAAAGCTCTGCTCGTTCTAATAAAACACACAGATTTCATACTTGCACATAGGGAGATATGTATATGACTTTAGATCCAGGTGACAGCCAATAATATAACTTGTGAGTACACCAGACTTTTTTACTGATTTAAATCCAACTCTGTGTCATGGCACTGTGGGCAGTTTGTGCAGATGAACTGTGTGTGGTTTCTCTCAATGGCTGCAGCGCATGGAGCTCCCAGCTAAGCAGAGCAGCCAAGGTCTGCGGAGATCCGCTGGATGACGCGAAACGACGCAGATCTCGGCAGACCTCGGCAGACCTCGGCTGCTCCAAACTCCATGCACTGGTGCCACATGGGGAAGCCAAAGTCGTTCATCAAAATACACTGCCCACACAAAAATGACACAGAGCGGGATTCAAATCGGCAAAGTATCCCTTAAAGATAATACTTCAAAGAATTCCTGCAGGAACTAGAGTCTACTGTATCAACATTTTCTGCCATGAACTTAAAGACTGTATACAGCAGCACTTTGTACTGACATAACATAATAATAGCTTGATGTTTGGCCAAATGAAGATCAATAAAGTAACATTTTATGATAGCAATATTCCAAAGGACCACATTATAGGCTTTCACTATAATGGACTTAGATTTTGATGGAGAATTTTGGTCTTGAAATGAAAATATTAAATCATGAAATATGACTCATGCTACTTTAAAACCATCAGATTGTGTCAGAGAAGTGTAATGGAAATACGATGTAGTAATATTTTAATTTATAATATTTTATTATTTACATCAAAAATGATCGCAAACGACATGCTTCTGCCTAAATCACCATGAATTGAATCTAAGGGAATGGAGGATGTATGGCTTTTCTTCAGCTGTTATTAGTGAGATGTTATACTAATACATGGAAAACATGTGAAATGTTTGTTTCATACTGATTCTTTACTTTGGTGGTTAAATGGTTCCTTAAGATATAAACAAAGCAATAACTCACAACATAAAAAAACTTGAATTGCAAACTTTTTGTTTCCTGAAGTTTACTAGTGATTGCTAAACATTTTATTTAAATTCATTTACTTTGAAGCTGGATGTTTATATATTGTCTGTACACAGCAGAATAAAATCAACCGGAGTTTGTGTATTTTTTACTACGTTTTCTCACCAAATACAAAACATGATTAATAGATTCAAAAATAAATGATTATACATGCTGAAATGACTCATGTGAAATGTCTACTGCCTCTTGAATTGTCCAGTTTGACTCCAATAGGAGTACTCCAACATATAACAGGTTGAAATTGCTCTGGTGTATTTTGATAGGATTTCCTGACTAAGTGGAAATAGTTCATGTAATAACTGAAATCACCAGAGAGCAGCAGTTATCTGCAAGAAGAAGCGAAGTCACAGTCACAGTGGTGCCACTGCCTCAGCTGTCAGCAGTGTAACTGCGAGAAAAAACAAGAAACTGAATGAAATTTCATCACACATTTACTGTAGTGGCGCGGTCACCATTTTTAGAAGAGAGATCCTTGGAGCCATGGTGCCACCTGTGAGGCTGATGGAGTTCTTCTTAAGCTCATTCTCAAGGCCAGAGTGCAGGGTTTTGGGTTAACAATAGCCTAGCCATGTAAAGGGTCAGTGTGTGGGTGACAATGTTTGACCCCGCGGACAGCTGGATCTGCCATGACCTGGCTTGAGGGCACTTGTCTTTTTATGGAACGTGTCGACACACACCATCTATAGAGTTCCGATTGACGAGAAGCATATTGGCAGCACTGTAGCAAAAAAAAAATCCTCCAATCTTTTATTCCTGTCTGTGATGAGCGTTAGTGGTGACTGTGTGAGCAAAAGCTGTGACATGTTGTTCCTGGGACATCTCAGTCTCACCCACACACATTCTGTTGTATGGATTAGAAGAGTTAGTTATAAAAGTTCATCAGAAGGAGGCTGATTTTGATGATGAGTTTTACAGCAAATTAGGCAGTTATTGGGTTAGAGAAGTCAGCTACAACACTGCTCAGAGTTTTCATTAATCAGCAGTAGTCATCTTGTGTATAAGATAATTTATGTATGGCGATGATCTGGCTTTGATGGCAAAAGTTGTCACTGATCAACTGCAACTATGTTGTGTGGCAATGGCGGAAATATATATATAATTTAACTGAAATTGGAAGAAGATAATGTAAAAAATTCCCAGTTCCCAGTTATGTCATCATTTTGACTAATCTTATTGATGTAATATAACCTGCCTGAATGTGTGCTAATGTGTTTCTTGTTTGATATTGTATATTGTCATATTCTTTTGTGTTGCATTATCTTGTATGTTGTTGTTTTTCTGCCTCAGGACTACAGGTGAAAATTAGCATTTATGCTATAACCTGGCTCATTTACAGTCTGTACAGAAATGTTAGATTGTTCATTAACGTGCACTGTCCCGAATAAATAAATAAATAAATAAATAATAATAATAATAATACAAAATTACAAATGAAAGTCCTGCGTTCAAAATTTAACTTTAAAGTACAGAAGCATTATCATAATGGGCATAATGAGGCAACGAAAAGAAAAACAGAATTTCTGAACATGCACAATAAAAAAAAACTCCAAAAACCTAATAAAAGGCATCTCTACACCTTCTTTTACACCAAGATATTTTTTTTTACAGTTAATGTCATTTTAAATAAGATTACTGAAGCAAATAATCTTACCTTCTTCTCACCCCATGTGCTCCTGTGACCAAGTGTCAGAAAAGGAAGTCCCGCCTTCAAATGGTGCTTGACAGTTGCTCCCACATCTTATTGGACTGTTCTTTGATACTTTTTGGAAAATTCTAATTGGTTGAAATCATTTAAAAAAAACAATACTGGAAATGGGGCCTAAGCAAACTTTCCGTTGCCTGAGGGCAACGCTATGCTGTAGAGGGTTTTAAGTAAAGAAAGTGGAAATACTATCTAAGTAACTACTACTAAATAAAGTATAAGACAAGTACCTCAAAAATTAACTTAAGTACAGTGCATGAGTAAATGTACTTTGTTTCTGTGGTCTGCACCACAGCAACATGATGCTGTAAGTAAACTTTGAGGTGACACAAAGAATAAAAAACTTCCAGATGACAGTTTAAAGAACAGGATCAAGTCTGTATTTGTATATTTATATGTATGTATTTCTCTGTACACATAACCAGAGGTGGAAAAAGTACTAAAATATTGTACTCAAGTAAAAGTATGAATACTTTGATGATATATTACTCAAGCACAAGTGAAATTACCTATCTGAAAAATTACTCAAGTAAAAGTAATAAGTAGTTAATTTAAAATGTACTTTAAGTAAAAGTTACTTAGTTACATAAAAAAAACAACTGTAAAACAGGGCGGGAGGATTTAGCCAGTGTCCTACATACGTTGTCCTACGGGTTGCTAGTGCTTGACAAAAATTAGCAATGCCACGAAACATGTTGTTTTGCTAATTGGCAATTTGCTATTAGTCATGAAAACTTCGTTTGAAGTACCAATGCACAAATACTTACCAAAACATGCTTCCGCAGATTAGATGTGGAGTTATTGAATGCTGCCGGTTTAGTCACCTTTGGCAGGCACATCTGACATTGCATAATGATACTATTGGCCCTCTTGAATTTAAATGAAAAACAGTCTTTCAAATGTGGCCAAGGATTTTCGCCATTTTGGGCAGCAGAATTCAATGTTTCAGCAAGCATTTCTACTGAACTGTCGTCGCTCGCCTGATACTGATTTTAAAAACTACTTGAAAAATACAAAATACACAACAAAACTACTCAGTACAGTAACGTGAGTAAATGTATTTCTATACTTTCCACCTCTGCACATAACCACAATGCATGAAGCTCATCGGTCACTTAACAAGCAATAACGCTCACTGCAGCACTGAGGTAAGACTCTTAACGGTCCTCCACACACAGTCAAGGGTCACCATGAGAGTGACAACAAAGCCACTCCCATCACCATGAATTATATTTAGATCACACTGACGTGTAAAATACTAACATACATCCTCACTGGACTCTTGAGCTGCCACTCATTTGAACAGGAACACCTCTTATACTTTTAGTATAGTGGGAATGTTTTCATCTGTGCTCGCCCAGATACCAGACAGGGGTTTAGTTGTGGTGGCTTGTTGAACACTGGGCATTGATCAGTTCAGAGTGGGACGGCAGCAGGCGGGATCATAGAGCCTCCAGTGAAATATATCTAAGAAAAGTTTATCTTGGCGCTTCAGTTTCCTCAGTGGCTCAGGAGAACATGGCCTCGCTGTGAACTGAAGAGGCTCCAGCTGACTCTGGATCTGCACTGCTGTAGGAGATGAACATTATCAGGTATGTCTTTCTTAATGAAGATACCCAAGATAATTATTTTGAATGGCTAGCTTAATAATCAAAGAACATAATACAGTTCTGAAGTTAATTTGGCCATCTACACTCTATTTTATATAATATATATAAGTAGGCCTATCAATTTGGGAATGAAGGCTCAGCAAGTACTTGCAACAGTTACTAATGTGTGAAAAGTGTTGATCCTTTAAGTGATCCTTTAATTCCTGGCTGACAATCTTAATTTATTTCAAACAGGTGTTAAGATTCACTCACCTGATCACTAAAGGACAAGTACAACTATTTTTAAAGTACATTTTTTGCTATGTTGTAACTAATAGGCCCTGAAATCTAAGCTAGAAACCTAATTCTGGAGTCAGAGAGCACTGTTGGGTACTGTGTCACAAGGTCTTCCCAGCCTGCTCCAGGGCTTTCTCTCACAGACAGTCAGCTGTGTCCTGGCCCTTTTTATCAGCATGCAGGACACAACCTTTGGGATTACAAACAGTGGATTCATGATAAATCAGTGTTTCCATAAGTCTCTTTTATACACTAGCCTTTGGTTGTAGGGCGACCATTGAAGAAAGACATATCATATTTGTAATGATAAGCATACAAGGAATATCATGAGAAAATTGCACAGCAACTAAAAACCTTTGACTTAGTGCTTACTTGATTGAATGTGATTATAATTTCAACGTGTAGATTGTCACTTTAAATTATTATTAAGATGAATCAGATTAAAAGTGTAACAGACATTAAAACACTTGATTAAATTAATGTCATGGTTCCCTCATTTAGGTGTGTGTGACACAGGTATTGTGCATGCATAAAAACACCAGATATTGTATTCGATGATGAGTAATAATAATGATGAAAGTGGAGGATGTGGGTGATTGTGGTCTTGTTAGTCTTGTCCTGTTTTTGTTTTCATTTTCTTCTCTTTTTCCCCTTTTCTTCAGTTTAATCTCTCCATCTGATCAGCCCAATCTTTGTCCTTATTATTTAATTTAATAATTTCCACCTCTGGGGTATTGTTTATTTGTTTTTCTAACATTATCACTATCCTCATTATTGTTACCACTACTATCATCTCATTCATTACTAATATCCTTTGTGTTATATTTTCATTATTATGTAATTGCTCAAGAAGATGAAGTAAAGTAAAAATAATAATAATAATTAAGCAACAATAATAATAATAATAATAACAATAAGAGTAATACTAACTATGATAATAACAATAATAGCTTCTAAATTTCTCTTTTAAGTTGCTACAATTATTATTTTGTTAATAACAATGGATCAAATGACTATATATGTCAGGTGAAGGGGGTCATTTGCAGTAACGCACCCACAGAAAAATGATCATCCGATTTTGCAGATTCCCTTAGCTCTACGTAGAAATTAGCCTCTTTCAACTGATAGTTTTGGTTTTACAGCCCACAACTTTAGTGATTAGGTTCATTTTCACCTCTCACAGCATTGTTATCGGACACAGCAGGCAACTGTAATGAGCAACAACAAAAAAGGCTTTTGAAAACCCTCTATATGCTTCCTTCCGAGACCCAAACCACAGACACGCAAAGTTAGCAACTAGCTAGCAAGCATAGTTGAGCATTTATCTGCTAAATATCCAAATATTTCCCTCTGGGGGTTAGTGGAGACCAAAAAAAAGTGGCCCAGAAAATCAGTTATCATTGTTTTCAATTTCTCTATGTTAGTATGTAGTGTATTTTTAGAAGGTTCAGAAAGTTAGAAAAGATACAAGAAAAGATAGAAAACCATTTTCACAACCACAGTTTCACAGCCAAACCATGTCAAAGGAAGGGCCTGATGTGTAGCTTCCAGCCCAGTCTCATGGCAGTTCGTGAAATGGTCATGTTATTGAATCTATTGATTTGTGTACTAAACACGTTAATGTCGTTATTTTCGTGTGGTGAGCACGAATTTAGTAAAGTAAGGTATTTCAATAGGAAGCATATTTCGTAAACCCGCGCAGGGAGGTTGGTCGGGGTGGTGGATGGGTCAAACAACACTTTCACCCCGGAGACCAGGGATCGTGTCCCGCGTGTTGCAGTTCCTTTCCGCGTTATTCTCTTCATAACCACAACCGTCCCGTTGTTGTCGGCGTCTCCTGCGTGTAACGGTTCCTTTCCCCATTCTTCTTTTCCTAACCACAACCGTCCTGTTGTTGTGGCTGGCGTGTGGCGTTTCATGTCCCCGTTGTTGCGTGCCACAGAGACCGCGGATCGTGTCCCTGTGCCCGGGGATCAGAGATCACGGTCCGTCCCGTTGTTGTCGCCAGCGTGTTGCGTTCTCCCAGTGTCATGGCAGTTTGTGAAATGGTCACGTTTGAAAATCGTGACTTGTACACGAAATAAATGAGAAAATCAAAATAACGTGATCATTTCACAAACTGGCGTGAGACCGGGTTGGTAGCTTCAGGACATACTGTACCAAGTCTGTTTAAATGACTAGGCCATGAGTCTGCCGCATTACTATGTGTTTATTTCATCCAAGTCAAAATACATTTCTTTCCTCTCCTTACAGGCGTCTCTCCTGGTTTTGTCGCTAAAACTGAGTCTATATTTGTGAGTCAGTATGGGGGACTGGAACTCGTTGGGGAAGCTGCTAGAGAGTGCCCAGGAACACTCCACCGTTGTGGGCAAAGTCTGGCTGACAGTGCTGTTCATCTTCCGCATCCTGGTGCTGGGATCGGCCGCTGAGAAGGTGTGGGGCGACGAGTTGTCTGGCTTCACGTGCGACACCAAGCAGCCCGGTTGTCAGAACGTCTGCTATGACAAGACCTTCCCTATTTCCCACATCCGCTTCTGGGTGATGCAGATCATCTTTGTTTCCACGCCAACTCTCATTTACCTGGGCCACATCCTTCATCTGGTCCGCATGGAGGAAAAGGAGAAGCAGAAAGAGAAGGACCTTGACATCCAGAGTGAAAATCACCAGCAGGTACTTGGCACCAAAGCCAAAAAGGCCCCAATTAAAGACAAGCAGGGCCATGTCCGTTTGAAAGGCGCACTGCTGCGAACCTACGTCCTCAACATCATTTTCAAGACCCTATTTGAAGTAGCCTTTATTGTAGCTCAGTACTTCCTGTATGGTTTTGAGCTCAAGGCGATGTACACCTGCGACCGCTGGCCTTGCCCTAATGTGGTTAACTGCTACATCTCTCGACCCACTGAGAAGACAATCTTCATCCTCTTCATGCTGGCCGTGGCCTGCATCTCCCTGCTGCTCAACCTAGTGGAAATGTACCATCTAGGTTTCACGAAGTGCCACCAGGGCCTTGGTTACAGACGATCACGGGCTGCAGGCGTGGCCTCCGAGGCCCTAACTGAGGCGGTCATGCCCTATGTCCCAAACTATAACTACTTTGCTGGTCATCCTGCAGTGCCTGAACCTTTCCCCGCAGATTCAAAGTACAGCATGGCAGAGCCGAACTCTGCCTACAACAGCAAAGTGGTTTACAAGCAGAACAGAGACAATATGGCTGTGGAGAGAAAAGGTAAAGCAGAGGGAGATGATGTGAAAGAGAGGAAAATCTCCAGCCCTGTCTTTGAGTTGCCCATTGAAAATCAACGCAGAAACAGTCAGTCAAGCAAGTACAGCAATAACAAGAGCAGGCTGGATGACCTGAAGATCTAGGGACTTTCTGTGTTTTTATTGTAGACTCAGGAACGACAGACCTTAGCCTATGAAAACATATGTATGAAACACTATTTGGGACAAAACTATTGAATGAACACAAAACAGATTACAGATTACAAATCACAATTTAATCAATTCCTCTTGGGGTATCAAATCATCAGCTACGCCTACAATGACTTGTTTGTACTCAAAAAACGTTCTGTCTACACATCTGTTCTTGCATTTTCTGAAGTGGTGATTTGCAGATTAATGAATATTCAAATTTGTTTTGCACTCGCTCAGTAGTTTTGACATTAATGGACTTACATACTTGTGTGTGATAAAGATGCAGATAACTTGAGAATAGTTTTGTTTACAATCAATTTACTTACTAAAACTGTGAGATGTACGGAAATGATGTCAAATCAAAAGCAAAAAGCTGTTGTAGACAGAATTGAACCTCTCACTGTAGTTTGAATATGTGAAATGTTTGGGGGACACAAACTCCAGCTTTTATCGCCAAGTTACTGTACTGTTTGTGGAGCATGCACAATCCATTACTTAAGTTTTTCAATTTAACATTTGCTTTTATCAACCAAATTATGGCCAATAAATGCATGCTTATTTGGATTTTAAATCTTTCTAAAACTTTAAAGAAATCTGGTCTGGGTAGATTTTTTTGGTCCCACTCCGCTGAGCTTAGCTTAAAGAAATGCCAATAAACCAGAGCACGTTTTTCACCTATCCAGGAATGTTGTGTGGAAGATAGGTCTGGCAATACAAGACTACCTAGGCCAAATCCCTACGTACTGAGCTACTACGGCCTTAAAGGTTGAGTGTGTAGGATTTAATGGCATTTAGAGGTGAGGTTAGCGATTGCAGAAAGTAATTGCAAGTTGAATGTATCGAACACATTGTTAAGCATCAAGCTAAAGATAATATTATTGCATGAACATGCACCTGTTACTTATTTCATAACACAAGTTAACATAATCTATTAGCTGGATGGAATCTATTTCTAATATGGTAGAAGAACGTGATATTACTGGTAGTTTCCCTTCGGCCAATATTATATTTTACACATTTCTCTACATCTATGGACTAAGAGATGTCTAAAAGGCCCCTCATTGTACATAAACCCACCAATCGTGTAGGAGAAGCGTACATTTGTAATCATTCATAATGAAAATAAACATCATAATTCAACAGCATTATGTAATAAATAGAGGGTTTGTAAGATGTGTGTAACTGTGTTGTGCAATCACTGCTATGGTTCGATTGGCCAAGTGTATATATGATATGCAGCCCTGCTATTTTCTGCCTGAAGTTGCCATTTTAACTGCTTGGTTTCCAGCAGCTGCAACAAAATTGCACACACAGAGTGTGGTGTGGATGGACCCGTTACCAAAACACATACCACCATACACTGGTGAGAGCTCTGCTTCAAAGACCTCCTCACTGCTGCTATAAATAGCTCTAATGCACACTTGCAGGATATTGTGGGTGAAATGGGGGGGTAGGGAACCAAAAAGTTTCTCTTCCTGCATCAGCAACAATAACACGTTGTTGACAACAATTTAGCCCAAATAAAGACAAGAAAGTTTGTGTATGGTGCACTGTGTCATCCGCCTTGCAGCTGATTAACAACCACAATGGTTTCATTCATTCAGGCAAATACTACTAATACTTGTTGATATTTTCTTTTCTTTTTTTTTTTTTTACAGTTTTCAGCAGTAACCCAGATTAAAAATCTCCAGAATTTAGCAGACTCTTTTCTGCTTGGGGTGGAGATGTTTTAACATTCTGAGTTTTATTTTAAATTTTTTAAATTTGTTTAAAATCTGTGGAAAATCTACAGACAATTCTGCAGAATTCTGCATCCGCAGATTCCGTGTGGCCCTGGTGATGAAGCTTTGTTTGTTATTCAAACTAATTTTAGGTATTCATTTTTTTATGTTTTACAAGTGTGTCTGAGAAGTTTTAAATTTAAAACACCAGCATCATTTTATTATCATTGGTTTAACCAAGGCCAGTGACATGTATGATTAAAATATCAATCCTGGTGCAAAATGGTGGTAGTCTGGTCAGATAGGACAGTTTGCCTGTGACAACTTAGAAGAAATGCTTAAGCTCTCCATTGGCTTTTACTTGTGTTATGAACTAAGATAACAACTCTCAAACTGCCAGAGCAGCCTGATCTCTCTTGACAGGACAAGGCTGAAAACTGAACAGGTGACAGGGGTGAAGGTTGTGAACTCTGGGTTACAACCATATGCAACCAAATCTCTGAGCCAATAGTATGAGTGATAAGCAGAGACCATCCGTCACCGAGTCACACTACTCGTAAATCAGACAGACAGAGTGCACGCTTTCGGACGAGTTAACAGAGGGACATTTCACTTATAAATAAGATAATATATTGTGGGCCTGTATGGTTCCATGTGTTTGTCATGCCACGAAGAGGCTATTCTTGTAGCTGCTATGTCACCAGTGAGCAGACAGACTATAAGTGCCCTGCTTTTTGGTCAAAATATGACCCACTAATGGAGAAAGAGGATTTGTGCTTCTCTTTACCCAAGACATTAAAGCTTGGTCTCTAGTACACAATAGCACCATATTTAATTTTGCTCTGTTGACGTGCTCCAATTTGGAAAATAAAATTTCTGGTTTTCAAAAAAGTTGAATTTTAATGCATTTTCATCCTACTCCTACATACTGTACATGTGGTGTGGAAAGCCAGGAAGTAAAGTAATATCAATGTAGTTTTAATGTATATCACCAAGCGCAGTAATGTTTTAAAACGCTTTTAAAGGTCTTATTGACTGGCTGTGAAACTATGCTCTTCAAAATGCATTATAACATAACCATTATAACCTAATGCCAGGATTTTCCATTAAAATGGTTATTCTTACTGTAGGCTGGGGCACCATATGAGATGTGAACCTTTTAAGGCTTTTGTGGGCCCAGATCTGGACTGGAAAAAATCCAGTGACTGTAGATGTTTATTGATGTTGGTGGTGGGGGGAGTCAGCTGTTGTGAGGGAGGGGCGAATAATTTCCAGACCTGTGGGTGACGTTTGGACCTTCTCTCATGACTATGACAGATACAATACACATTTATTGAGTCATTGCTTCCTTGTATCAATTGACAGTGTAAAAATAATGTGTAATGTGATAGAAGTTGCTCGTAGTGATGAACCTACAGAGAATTATAACCTGAATCTGCAGCTCTCCTCGGCTTTATGGCGTTTTAAAGCAAGTTTCAGCTCATTGTTTAGCTGTCCGATACACAATTTTAATGCGTTGGTTCACTGTAACGCCTTCATAATGTTTTTTTGGGCCACAACAGGCAGCTGTTGTAATATTGAATATAGGCTACTATTCTTAAGCATTGAGCAAAAGCTAATATTAGGCTACTGCATGAATATGGACATGCTATGGATTTCATTAAACAGGTAAACATATATGTAGCTGGATAGAATCTATTTCAGATATTGTAGAAGATAATGATAATACCGGAAGTATCACCTATGGACAGATTATGAAATGGCTAAAAGGCCCCTCATTGTACATAGACCCCCCCCTTCCTTCCTTTGTTGAGACATTTTAAAAATGATGTTTCCCAAAAGGAATTTTTATTTAGCCCTTTGATTGTCAAATTAGAGGTGTTACAACAATGCAGACTGATTATCCATCAATAACTATATTTATTATACATTACAACTTACATAACTATCCCTATATTGTATGCATATAGACAAATATAAACACGACTTACTGACAGACAAGGCAAACAGGCAGAATATTCTGACCCTTAAAACACAGAAATAAGTACCCATTAACATGTCAAAAGTCACATTTCAATTAATGTTGGTGTGTGTAGATCTAAGGTGCTTCAGGTAACACTCAGAATGACCCAGAACATATTATTCATAGAATCATCACTCTTTATTCTGATACCTTTGAATCGAGATACAAAATAAATAAATCATAATCAAGCAGGTATACAGAAATATCTGTGCTTCACATATTTTGCAAAACAAGCTTTTGATCAAAAGCTACAGCCTATGAAAGCTGTAGACAACACTTGCACATCTAAGGACTTGATTAATCATATAGTGATGCAGGAGCTGGAGAAGTATCCATGCCTACTGTATACACTCTGATGCTTAATGGCAAATCTGACAGCATGTCAGAGGGATGAAGATTTCCTTCCTCTGTTCCGACAAAGTATCTCCTTTCATTTATTTCCATACCAAGTGGAAACCACTAGCTATTTGGAGCTAGAAAACATCATCTTATGGGGCCTTTTTCCAAAAGCTATGCCTAAAGAAATAGTTTGGACATTAGTGGGCATCACAAGGTTTGTTTTGTCTTAACCACTTTTCAACATGTCTTTCTCTATAAAGACCAACAAATGAATTATTAGGAGCCAAAATTTCTAATCTCAAAGATATTATTAAATAGTCAGAAATAGACTAAGCAATAAAATAAAATGAAAAACTCAGAACCCTCACAGAAAGATTACAAGAGGTTGTAATTTGCATTTAATAATAATAATTTCATGACATTCAGAGACGTTAGAAATGCAGCATGAAACTGCTGGGGAACACCCCTACTGAAATGGTCAGACCATGATCGGAGATGATTGTTTTAAATAATGGAAATAGAGTTGCTGTTTTGAAAGGTTGCTGAGCTCTCCTGTTGAAACTCTGCCGCTTCAGTTGTCTCATTATGGCTTTAGGTATTAGCCTGAAACCACAGATCGAGCTTTGGATTTAAGCAGTGACAACACATAATTTTTTGATATTCTATTTTTTTTTTTTTTTTTTACATTAGTCATGTAACCAGTGAGACATTTGTCTATTCAGTTTGAATGAGTAATGGGTGTTTGCAAAATGCTTATTTTCAAAGAGTATGTAGAACTCACTTAAACAATCTATATCAATTAACCCAATAATTACAAAATGAAATACATTTCAGATTGGTCCTAAAATCTTAAGTGAAACAGCAAATGGCAAAATAAAGACAAATATAGGACACAGAATTGCACTTGCGCTTTAACAGCTTCTAAAACACTTTTCCCCCCTAGACAAGCAGAGATAAAGCTCTATGAATATGGCCCCTTGAGATGACAAGCTGCAGCTGCAACAGTCATGACCTTTTGGAATCTCACGCCTTTGAGATCTGGCCGAGATACGGGCATATCTAACAAAGTATGAATCTTAAACAACTGTGCAAATGACTCACTGAGATAGAAGCAAAAACAAAAAGAAGCAGAAACTGCACAGATAAAAAGGAAACTGAAATACTGAAAGTCAAATCTGGCTTTCTGTAGCAAGCAGTAATAGTTGCTGTTCATTGAAAGCTAGCATAATGTGGCGAATCCTGTAACTATGCTACACATGCTCTATATTTTAATGTTACAGACATTTGTAAGCTATATATAATATACTTTATATATCCCAGGTTGAATAAAATATCCCTTTTCTCCTTATTTTACACAAATTGCACCCTGAGATTTGATAAAACAAAATGTCCTTCAAAAGCTCCATATCTTAAACCTCATAATACAATAAATGACTATTAAACTGATCTTTATGTACAAAATGCTGCACTTATACTAGAGAACATCCTACAAATACAGTAAGACGGACATAAGCGAACAGTACATCAACCAATCACACTCTGAAGATAACACACAGCACGTTTTCTGAAGCGGATGCAGAAGATTTCCCTGCAGCAGCACCATAAATTCAAGCTATTTTACCTTGACACACCATAGTTTCCAGTATGACATACTTGGAAGTCATGCTAAAATATTGTTACTGCATGTGCTGCTGTTGGAGGAACGAGACAAATGAGTGTGGCAGTACGGCATCCTCTCGCGTGTTATTGCAAATGTATAATACCATAATTGAATCTTCCATGCTCTCAATTAAATGTATCTGACATCCTCACTCAGATAATCTCTGAAATCAATGTATGGCTTTCAGGGACAACACTACTGCTTGTCCTTACTCACTGTACTACGGTTTATTCTGTCTCCAACTGGAATGCTGGTGTTTTCTCACAATAAATTGACATTTACAGAATAACACTAATGTTGCCTAAGAACAGGAGACACTGAAGTCACGGGACACATTAGCATTTACAGTTTGTTTCACTATCGCAGTGACTAGTTATCTGCAAAAAGAAAATCTCTCAAGATATCCAGAGGGAGAATCTTCCTGACCTTGTCAAAGTCATTTGTTATGGATTTGAACCTCAGCATGACATCAGAGACAGACGGAAGGACAAACTCTTCGGTCATGTTTCTAAATATAGGGGACAGTACTGTATGTCCCATGCACAATACAAAACTATACTGTATGTGCTCCATGGCATAAAAGGGAAAAAAATGTGTCAAACTCAATTTCCATAAAATCCAAAAAATCTGAGGCTACATAAGAGAATGAATAACCCTAATGCATAATCAGATTTGAGGAACGACAGCTTACAGTATGCAACAAGGCCTGACATGAAAATGCACTGAAGGTGTTGGTCAGTGGACTGTAACAACAGTGCTTGTGTCTTAAAGTGACTTAAGTGAAGTTATTTATTTCATTAGCCATCGTTGCTGATCATCATCTGCCTGAACATCGAATCCACACACACACACACACACACACACACACACACACACACACACACATTGAACCCCAGATTTTAAAATCTGATGTCTCCTTTTCATTTATGATACCACTTTAGCAGTAATTTCACTGTCTGCCTTGCAAAAAAACTGCTGCCCTATCCAAGTGGAGAAAGGAAATTCATGGTGATTTCTGGGTTTGAATTAGAAGCAAAGTATCAATTCACTAATGTTTCCTTTCACTTATTTGCCTTTAGCTTCAGCTGGGCAACCCTAGCTTGTCCCAGTTTAGTCTGAATGTCGACAGGTCTTTCAAAGAAGCGGACTATGGTCGGCTCGTTGAGCAGAGAAGCCAAGACCTGCTCAAACGAAAACGACCAATCCAGCTCTGTGAGGTCGGGCCCTGCATCCTGACTGTTGAAGGAGCTGGAGGTGTCGGAGTTCTCTGGGGTAGTAGAAGCTTCTTGGGTTGAAGACTCCGCAGCAGCAGTGTTGGCAGGTTTTGTGGACTCGGGCGGGCTGCTCGACTCATGCAGCCTCCGTCCCACCTCTTCCATCCTCAGGAGAAGGCTGGTTACGTGGGCCACGGCTTGGTACAGGGACTCCTCCTCTGGATCGCCATGAAAAATGTTGTACAGGGTCTTGGAGAACTGGATGAACTGAGTCTGACATAGAAAAAAAAAATAAGAAGCTCATATTGTACTTCATTGGATAATTTGACATATCAAATAGGCTGTTTTATTGTACAAACGTGAAGTTACATTTCTTTTTTCCACTTCAGATAGAAAATGGTGTCTTCAGTCAATAAACACAACATGGGTTGAATTACCTGATTAATTCGGGGTAGGTCCTTGATGGTTTCCTCTTTCTTAAGTATTTCGTTTTGCCATTGTTTCAGGTAGGCCTGCAGGTCCACTTTTCCTCTACCTGTTAATTTCGTACGCAAACTCGAAACAATCACACAAAACTAAGACATTTACAGTTTTTTTTATATAGCCATGTAGTGTTTGTGATCAAATGGGTGAAATCCTACCTCTTTCAGGGCTTTTCCTTATCACACCATCTTCTGGTAGATCAAATGCTGAAATATAGAAGCAGCATGTGAACAAATTGCATAGATAAATGCTTCAAAAACAATCAATAAATTCAAGGAAATCAAGACAGAATTGTGACAGAATATAGGAGGAAAGTACGGAGGCCCTGAAGGGCAAAGCGCAACGACAAAACAGAAAACACAACAGCAAATTGCAAAACACTTTGCTTTCCCCTTCATGGCCACCGTAGGAAAAGGGTAAAGGTGAAATTTAAGTGTTAAAAGAAAAGAAAGAGTAAAGAGGCTAACCAGCGAGTCTAGTCAAGTGAGAAGAGTCTTCAGGCACTGGAGTAAAGTGCTGGATTCTTTGTTCCTTTATGTGCAAAGGACTACCTGTAAAAGCTAAAAGATACCGACTGTTAGTGCACTAAGAGGAAAGATGAAGAGACAGCGGTGATAGAGGATCCACAAGAGCAATGTAAATGAAATGTGTTAAAGAATTTGACTAAAGAAAACATAGATGTCCATATACACTGCCTTATCAGTTTATATAGTCTACTCTAACCCCATCTAGCAATCCTGAAAAATATTGCATCTTACTTTGCTTTACTTCTATGCTCCAACCCCCACCAATGACTCTGTGTTTGTGTTCATGGATGCATGTCAGTTTGCACTGCTGGATTACACAATAACCCTCACAAGCCAGCAGTGTCATTATATTTGCCTGATAGCTCCGTGCAGCATAAGCGGCACAGCCGGAGGATTGCCATGTTGGTTCGTTCTGTGCATCTGTGACATGAAATCTGTTGCTGATAATCAGGATCCAAACAGAATGAACCTTAAAGGTGCTATAGGTAGGATTGGGAAAATCCAGGACTTAGCCAAAAAATTTTAACATCAACAACTTCTTAGTCCCTCCCCCCTTTTTGCTAAAGCCCAAAACGATATCCTAAGCCCCTCTCCCCACAAGGGAGAATGAATGCGTGTGCATGAGCAGTGATTGACAGTAGTCAGTAGCAGTGTTAGACACCCCCCCTGGCCCTGATTGGTGCATCTGAACAGGGAGCTGTGGATTTTTGCAATTCGCACTACAGGCTGTAGGTGGTGCCAGAGGAGCTGGATTCTTTTTTTTAATGACCTGCTTCATGTAGTTCTACTGGAACATAGGGTCAGTTTCAGCAAATATGACAGAAAGTTAGTTTTATAAGTCTTACCTACTGCACCTTTAATGATTGTGGTGACCTTTCCTCACTTGCCAGACTCCGGCTCAAATTTCCCCCTAAAATCTAAAATATTATTTAAAATCTAAAGGGCAGATGAAAATGAAACTACTGATTATCTCCGAATTTTTATTATCTTCAGTTTTTGACCTTTCCCTCGGGTTAACGATACATCACATGATCCCCTTTGCACACAGATAACTAATGATCAGCTGTGAAAACATATACACTAAATTTTGACTTGCACACCAGATGCAGTGTAATGTAATAGTCCATTTGCCATGTGTTGACTTGTTCATGCTCCACAGATGTACAACCGTCAATAGTAAGTGCAATCCTGATGTTAACATTCTGAGCACTCCCATTTGTCCCTTCAACCAATCAGGACACAGATGATGTAACTGTGTAGTCATTGAAGCTGCTGCACACAGCTGCTATACTTTGCGTTTGGACTGAAAAACCTGCAGACTCTCAGCTCTAAATAGTACATGATTGCATTTCCTTGATCAATGGAGTGTTTGGCCCCGCTCCTGGGCTCAGGGCTGTGTTTTCGAGTGTTTAAGGTCACTGTGGTTTACTTTTTCAGCTCCCTGCACACTTTCCGAAAGTCTACAACTCTGTCGACTTTGCATGAGGGAAAAACCCACAATGCATAGCGGTGTGACGTCAAAAACAGGTGATGACAGCAGATTCTTGCATCATAAAAACCCAAAACTAAATGCATGTGTAGTTGTTTGTCTAATGATGGCAGCCATGGTGACATCACATATTTTGATTTGGCCCAAAAGAACTCTTTTACATCTACACAAGAAGCAAACAACAAACTGTCCAGTCCATTAAACTTATATTACTGAAATATAAGCCTCACTTCCCTTCTTCACTATATGCCTTCCACTTATCAGAGAGTGTTTGGAGCCCTCACGCTGTTCTGCATTTAGACACTTATAGCGATGTCACAGGTGACGTGGATTAAAGTCTGTGAGGGTTCAGTACTGGGGACCTGTCTTTGGTGCTGAAGCATCATGCCACGAGACACAAAACAAGCTTTGCTGCTTGATGTTCACTAGCCTGGCACATCACAAACGGTGACTCAGTGCTCTTCTTCTGCTGCTAAGCTGTCAGCTGTAATTTCAGCAATTCATCCTCATCACAGTTCATCCTTAGGGAGAAACTAGTCCACTGCAAAATCCCCCTACAGCTCCTTACACCCATCGTTGCCATGGCAAAGTTCTGTCACCCAACAGACTATTCTTAACCCTGCCTTCAAGCACGCACTGCCACATCGTGCAGAAAAGAGCCACACATTCAAGGACAGTTTCTACCCCCAGGCAATGTGCTCACTCAACAAATGCTGAATGAGTTATTAGCTGGATTATTTAAAATAAACTACTCCTACATTTTCAAGCCCAACAGACCCTGATGGTCATCTGACCTTGTGTTTTACTTTAGGCTGATTCTGTCTGCTGCTGTTGTGTTATTGCTCTCATGTTAGGTCGAATCTAGAGAATGATAAGGATCCAGTCTGAAAACACTTGCTGCGCTTGAACTTTGAAGCTGCAGGAGTATATCCTCACTGTAGATATGTTGTGTGAGGGGACAGAGGTTGAAACACAGATCTATTTTTTAGTTTATAAGAGACAAGTGGATGTGACTACCACACCATGGGATAGGAGTTGTCACATGAGAAATGGTAATCTTTTTTCATTTCGATTTTCTTGATTTCTGGCTTTTTCAATTGTTCATCACTCACCTGGTGGCAGGTGCAGCTTGAAGAGGAATTTCAGCTTATTTGTGAACGATCCACTGTACAAAGTATCTGCGGGAGAAGAAAGTACAAATTTTAGCAGTGGGGATACTAAGGTTAATCGCTGCGTTGTCGAAGAGCAGAGAGCGAGTGAACTTACCAAGGGCACAGCAGAACTCTTTAAAGTTGACGAGGCCGTCCTGGTTCTCATCTATCAGGCGGAAGATCCAGAGGGAGAGGGTGCTCTTGGGGTTGCAGAAAGCCCAGGGCTCCAGCAGGGAGAAGAGCATGCTGAACTGTTGGAAACCCAACTGGTACTGCTCCAAATAGGCCAGGCTGGGGTCATGATGGAGCAGAGCTGGACTCTTCATTGTCCAGTAGCAGCAGAGGAAATGCTGCCTCTGCAAAAGGAAAACAAAGAAAAATGTAACGTGTCCACTTCTAATTTTTTATTACAACTGTTGACATTTTTGAATGATGACACTGAAGATACTGTATCATGCATTTGACTCACTTTGAACAAGTTATAAAGCCTGTCAAGATGTGAGGCACTGAATCTGACTTCTTGGGTCACCACCCGGATCTGAAAAAAGATTTGAATAAATCCTTAATACTCATCTACAATACATCTAGGGAAAAAAAAGAACAGGAAGAAGAAATATCTTATAGTACCTGTCACTTAAAAAACACAACAGAAAAAAACAAAAATACCACAGTAACAATGCATGTACACCAACTACTGTACACTCAATGGCCACCTACCACATTTTGTTTGGTTGTATCCTCCAGTGTCTGGATCACATGCAGTTTGTTTCTTTTCCGTGAACTCTCGACTTCCTCTGAACGGATATTTCCATATTTCTAAAAATAAAGCACAATTCGTTAAATCAACCACAACACAGAGATCGCTGAATAAAACAGACACGCAAACATGTTGTACCTCGTAGGCCTCTTTGATCAGTTCACTGATATCCACGTTAAAGTGGGATGCTTTATCGTTATTGCTCATTGAAGCTTGCTGCACTGTTGGAGGCAACGGGCTGTCTTTGTTTGTCACACTGTCAAAGAATCTGAAATAACACCATCAGAGAAAGAAAGACAATCATTTAGACCGTAATTTTTAAAACAAACTCAGTCCCGCTTTGTTTGTATTCACACAGACTTGTTGAGGATGGTGACGGCCTCTGCATCGTCGTGGCAACTGATCAGAGCCTCCATGTTGTAGTCCAGCACTGCCAGGCCGAGCTGCAGAATGGCTTTTATGCCGTCGTAGAAAAAACAGTCCACCACGTTCACAGCGCTCTCTATGGGCAGGACACTGATGAAGAGAGTGAGGAACCAGGACAAGGACACGGACGAGAAGAAACTCAGGTCTGTCATGTGCTCCACCAGCTGGGGGAGGTTTTCTCGAATCAGGTCCTCGAACACTGCCTGGTCAACCAAAGCACCTGAAAAAAAGATTAACAACATTTCACAGTGCAACTTCAGTCCTGAAATCATTCAAATGTTATGTCCCAAAATTACCAGCAGAAACACGATGAAAATTGCATCCCCTCTCACCAATAATTCGGCGGTTAAAGTAATCCGGCAGCATCCTCTCACAGACAGCCACTAAGAGCCAGAAAGCCTCCTCTTCTTTCGCGTAGAGCAGCAGAACTGACGTGAGAATGTTCATGGCCTGGACAAGAAAAAAGAATTTATAAAAAAACAGACTACTTTAGTTGTAAGAATAAGATTGACTGCAGGGAGGAGGCCAGTATAAAGGTGTGTGTGTGTGTGTGTGTGTGTGTGTGTGTGTGTGTGTGTGTGTGTGTGTGTGTGTCACAAAGGTACATTTTTCAGAGAATCGGTGCCTTTTTAAAAATTATTTCAGTTGTTTTAGATCACCTGTGGCCTTGTTTTTTTAAATCACCTCTGCTTTTCAGAGTTGCTGCACTCTCAATGTCATAGCATGACCAATCACAGTAAAGGACATAGGGGTTTAAAACTGTTAAGGGTTCAAAGTTTTTGTTAAAGTCTGACTCTGTACCATAACCGTCACCTCACCTGTCACTGTTAAAAAAGCAAAAAACAAAAGGATAATCTCACATAAATTACCACAACAAAGGAAGCGATAAAGAATGGTCATGGAAGCAAATGCACAAACCCGTTTTTGTGTGCATGTTCTTTTTATATTCATCATATATTTTCTGTGATAACAAACGTCTGACTACATACCGTAATTAGCTAATGACGGTTCCTGTATTCTACTCACGGCCTCAAGGCCTTCTGAGTGTTTGTAATCAGAGTCGATCAGGGCTTTTCTACCTGTTATAAACAACAAACATACCTGCAAACTCTGAAAAGGTCTGAAAAAGGTGACACCACCACCACCACCACCACCATTTAAGTAGCACCTAAATAAGGCACCGAAATCCATGTTGCTATTCGGTCCGGTAGATAACGGTCGTTAAGGCACTGGTGCCGTATTAGCACCGGGTCTCGGACACCCCCCCCACCCCAAAATAAAAACTCTTCGGATCTACACGATTCACGTGGATGACATTTTCCCATTCAAAACGGCGATTTTCGCCGAAAAGCGACTAGTTTGCAGGTATGAACAAATCAAAGTACCTGGCAATAGCCAATTTTAGGGTTCCTGTATGCATAGGCAGTGAGGACTCTGCGTAGAGCTGAGATTCCTGTGTCACTCTGAAAGGCAGGGTGCTCTGGCAGAGAGCGGTGTAAGTCTCTCTCGATCTCATCTGTCGCCAAAGTGCTCGTGCCCAGAGACTGTTCAACCAGATCAGTGTAATAGCCAGGATGAGTGGCCATGTCGTTCACAGCTCCTACAGAGGCAGAACCACAGTCAGTCCAAAAACAGATGCTGCACAGATCCCACTCCTAGCATGTTTTACTTAATTATTTATGTTGAGTAAGAACTTTAGTATTTAACACTTTCAATCATGCGAGGCTTCGTTAACAAATCACTGTTACTGCATATACCTTACTGTACATGCAGTAATTTCTGCTGTATAAATACCTGAAAAAAGCATCCACAGCTCTCCTCTCAAGGCCTCAGGAACACCACGAACAATCAGGTCTCGTGTCTTCCTGGTGAAGAACATACTCGTGCCACGTCCATATTCAGAAAAATGGATGTTCCAAGACTGTTCCTTCATCTTTTCTTTAAGCTGTCATGCACATGTAGCACACACCAGAATGTTATTCAAATTGCTCTGCAACACTGTTAAAACTGGTTGTATTTCTAAACAGATGCATGCTTCATTTGTATCTATGTCCACCTCAGAATTGATTAGACGCCCCCAATCCTGCAGAGCGTAAGAAGGTTCTGGTGCATTACAATCACATGCTGCTGAAAACAAGCAATATGTTTAATTTGAAAGAAACTTTGATATTTACCATTTTGGGGTCAAGGTTTTCAACATCCTGGGGGTGGAAAACAGTCATGAGAGCCTCGGTGCTTACAGCCTTGCTGCTGTCTTTCTGTCCTACCATCAGTGTTACGTCCTCTGGGTTGTCCTCGAAGTGATTGATGAGGGACTGGCATGTGCCTCGTATGGCCTTAGTCATAAATGCATATCATATGTCAATGTCAGACAGCCCTGCTAGCTGTAAGTAAAGAGTACAATGCGGCACAAAGAAAACAAGGGTTCAAACACGTTACCTCTGATGATGCAGAGTGCTGAGGGCTGGCACTAATCCCACACTTGCTACGGATCGTGTTGGCAAGACGCTGGTAGTCCCGCACCTCGGCGAAACGCAGCGCCTTCTTGCCACGCACACACACCGTTAAAGCCCTGCTGCTGGAGTCGGACTTCTCAACATTAATAACCTGGAAGAAGGCAATGTTGGCAGACCACAGATTCATCAGTATGCAGGGTGCTATTTGAGACGTTATTTGCAGTGTTTTTATCAATCCGGTTTCACTTTACCTCTCTCATTGGAATGATGACATGGCACTGGCTTCCATCTTGGCTGGCGAAACACAGGTAGTTCTCAGACAGACAGATCTTGCCAAGTGTGTTAAAATGGCTGAAGGGCACCCACAGGAAGCTCTCATGCACCTCTAACAGGTTCTCCTCTTTGGGAAGCCTGAAAAACGTCCGGAACTGCTCACTCTTTGCATGCGCTTCGAGGCCTCTGTGGGGGAAGTAAAGCAGAAAAGAATGTCATGAGCAGAAGATCACGTTTGAGTTTTCCAGACTCACACGGTGTAAGCCTGGATGAGGAAGTAGTCAAAATGGTCAACGTGAACAACAACGGTAGTTGACTTTAAAATATCTGTCAGCCACTCCAGGCAGGTTAACACAAACACAAATGCTTTTCGACGTAAGTCAGACATTATGTTTACTCTGGTTCTTCAATCTGGCAGCCAGCACTAAAAGGATCATGTCAAACGGTGCAGTGCAGCAGACAGGCAGTACCTCTTGGTAATTTGCATGGGGTCGGAGAGCGCTGGCTCTCTCTGGAAGGCCTCTTTATCAAAAAGGCGCTTGATGGAGTAGTCAGCCAGCTGTTCCATGATAACAAATGTTTCATTAAGGTGCATCAGCATGGAGAAGTAGTGATCCTCCCCATGAGCCAAGACATGGATGCTCTCAGTCAGGATAACGTTAGAGGTTTTCTCCAGCCTCCAGATCTCATCCCAGGAGATGATCAGTTTCACTGCAGAGTCATCACAATAAATTCAAATTAAATTAGTGATTAAGATTCACAGTAGGAAGGACAAGGATCTTGAATGAATGGGTAAGTCCAATTTCTCAATATTTTAAATACATACATGCATTTAATAAACAACATATATCATGGTGCCATTATAAAGAATCGATGATACAGAAATAAATCTTAAAATGTCACTTGGTGTCATTAAATTCAGTGTTATCCTTTATCCACAGTGCTTTACAAGTCTGCCTCCACTATTAGGCCTGCTATGATGGTTTTTCCACAATATGTAACCTGTAATTACCTGGAGCTATTTTCTAATGAAAAAATGTTCAAAGAATGTTCAATTTAGACCATAAATGCCAACTATGGTGGCCATTAGGAGCTGCAAAAGTATTTGTTACTACCAATCCAGAAAAAAAAAAAGATAAATGGCTGCTCATGTTAATAAATGTCACAGAAATGGCTTACCCTCAGCTCCCAGCAGGTATGAATAGAAGCAGAGGAAGTTTGTGCTGAGGTACAGCCAGCCTTGGCAGGGCACTTTGCCTCTCCAGTAGCTGCATGAGTAATATGTGACCAGTTTTTCCTTCGGTGGCAGCTCAAACCACTTCTCAAACCTCAAAAGTGCTTCTCGGAACTTCTCCGGATCTTCCTCCAGCACCAGGGATGATTTCCCTTCCTCAGCGATAAGACCCTAACACATTAGACATTGAGGGTTACTGCAGACTGAGGGTGATAACATTACAGTGCGTCATCTTCCTTGAAGCTGCTTGAATCAATATCTTTATATCAAGACTGGAAAAAGGACTGTGTGTAATGTAGATTTTGCTCTTGGTGACGAAGGCACACTTATTCGCTAAGTGGCCAGAAGAACGACTCCAAATAACCAGGTTTAAGTAACTGACAGTCATAGAGTAATGTTTATCATATAAAATATTGTATAGAATGACAATAAGTTCTTACTCTAATCTTGCCCTGTACAAAGCTGGTAATGTCTTCGCTGGAGTCAAAAACAGAGAGTGTCCTCATGATGTTCTGCTGCAGCCAATCCCAGTGCTGAACAATCTCCTCTTTGGTGACACCTGACCCAAAGTCAAAAATACAAAAAACTCAAATATCATGTTTGGGTTGTTGGTTTTTTTTTTTTAACGGTAAAATCTCTTAACTTGAACTTTTTTTCAAACCTAATCATTTGACAGCACTATTGAACATTTTTCCAGGAAAAGATGAAAATACAGCGACATACCACATGCTATGGTCCAATACACTTGTGAGTCTGGTGTGTGGTGTAGAATGCGGTAGGGAGCAACTTTGGATGTGGAGTCCAACACAGTATCCAGAGTTCCCACAAGGAGGCCTGTAACATACAGTACATCGATATGTTTAACCACCAGTGTCACACATGATCTTCAGCCATGTGAACCCTTTGAAAATCAGAAAAATAAATACCAGATATTTAAGAAAAATAACAAACCTTCCTTTGTTTTATTATTGACAAATCAATGTTTGTTTAACTGCTGCATTTACTGATAAACAACCATCTGACAGCATCAGAAAATATGAATAACTTCAGCTAATTTAGCGACGGTGTAATGTTAGTCGTTCATCAAAAGACCTGTCAATCAATCTTTTTTTTTTAATACTTGGATCGCAGACTATGCCTTTATACTCATAATGACAGTGTAGAAATAGGATCTAACCCTAACCCGCAGCCAAACTAAAATGAGCTAAATCTGTTACCACAACTTCTCTCTCTCTGACATGCCCTCCATGAATAATTAACAAGGTTGCAGTGAAACCACACTAATGCACTGCATCAGCATCATACTAGCCTGCCGGCTGAACATATGTTGTACTAGTGAGCTGCCAAGGAGTAATGGATTCAAAGGATCAAATGCAGATCATTTATTATATTTCAACCGGTGTAGAACATCATACAGAAGAGCATAGACATAAACACATAAAAGATACTTCAGACATAAAACGCTCTTGTGCTGGAGAGGGCTTCAACTACCATCAGGTAGTATTTAACCTGCACTATCATTAAACCAGCCAATCAGGACATTGGTCATTTTCTCTTCAGCTAGAACACCATCCATTAACATTCATTATCTAGTAATTACCTTACAGAGGCCCCACTGTGGCATACATGTGCTTAGAAAGTATAGGTTACAATCATTGGTGGTATTACAAGCATCACTTTTATGCTGGTAGGTGACAATGGTTGTTAAAGATCCAAGTCAGTAAAGAATGTCATGCAGTTAGGGGGTTAACACAAGGCTGTGTCTGCATTTGCATGGTGGGAACAGAGGACCTGAGGGTGCACTTGACGTTGCCTGATTTAAAGGGGGTGCCACTATTTTCAAGAGTTCTCACACACACACACAATTTTTTGGGGTTTTAACAGTTATACTAGTTACTTTGAGCATACTGCACCACTCTTTCCTAAAAACTGGCACAAAATGTGTGTTTAGGTTTAGTTATTGTCCATCGGGGGATATTTGGCTTCCAGTAAGGAAATAATACAAACAGTTCAATATAAGTAAATAAATAAAATTCATAATAAACTATATGGAGTAGTGCAACCCATGACTGACTTCTCCTTAACCAAGACTTGTCATTTTAAATTATCTGATCAATGTGTCAGCTAATAATATTGCTGGCCAATTATACCTTACATGTGTGTTTTTATCATACATACATTATTCACATTTCCAAAGCAAAAAACAGGGAAAGCTGTTATACCAGCTCTACAAAAGATCTGAGATCTGGGCTGAAATGATTAGTTGATGAATCAATTAGGTGATCAACAGGATTAATCAACAACCACTTTTATAATTAACTAATTTAACAAGGAAAAATGCAAAACATTCACATGTGAGGTTTCCCTTCCCTTTTTGGCTTTATAGCATTGTAAATTCAATAACATTGGGATTTGGACTATTGGTAATAATTGACAGATTGATCAATAAAAAAACAATCAGTAGTTTGCATCACGCAAAAACAACTGTCAGGGGTTTCTGTCCTCTCCATGCTTTAACAATTGTGCATCTGATTTTAGCAATGCTAAAATATAACCTAAATTACAGTATGACAACTCAACTACGCACGAATGTCTCCACAAAGTCGCTGACGCATGTATTGCCAAGGCAGGGAGCAGCAGTCCCTGACATTGCAGTTACAGTGGCATTATAAATGCAAAGGTTTTCTCTTTTATTTCTAGCCTCAGGGAGAAAGTGGTGCAAATATTCACAAACTGACTGAACTGTCATGGGGAAATGTAATATCTGTATATTCTTAGAACATAGCTACTCCAAAGTAGCCTTCATGATTGTGTCTGCTGGTACTGTGATTGGAGTCTAAATCTGACACAATAATGGCTCAAAGTGTTTAGGCCTATGAACATCCTGTAACCTAACCACAGGCACTGGGTAGTAAAATCAGCAGGAAATGAAATTAACTGAGTAGTGGACAGAAATACTTTTACCCATGTAACCTCCTTGTCAACTCAATAAACAAACCCAATTTTTTGAGACGTCAGCTACACATAAAGAGACCTTTACTCTTGCGAGCTGGCGTGTCAACAAGATCAACCAGCTGTTCAGCTACTGACGCGAGTAATTTTGACACTTGGCTTGGCTTAATAACGTTACCTGTTGCTATGAGGATTTTTTGTTCTGTAGACGAGGATACAGCACCCGCCCTATATACGACAGACAGCACAGCTATGCAGACGTATGGCGAGTAAACCCGTGAATAACTAATTTGTTTGAACGTGGTTCGGCGAAGACGCAGCGGCTGTCCTACACATGCGAGGAGGTGATAATAACATAACCGCTAACATTACCTGTCAAACCGCCTCCACCTTCTCCATAACCTCGTCTCCTTTGCAGTACGAAATACTCGTTATCCTCCTCGGTGACCCATAATTTAAACGCGTTTTTCAGCAGAATCTCATCAGGTTGGAGCCACATGTTTCAAATGTCATGGAGTTATCTATTAAATACACCTGACATGTCACAGCTATCTGTAACGTAGCCCAACATCAAACCCGTGGACGTTTGTTTGTGTCCGAATCTCTCCCTTCCCACGTCGACAAGAAATGCTGCCAATGCTGCAGGGCATTCTGGGATTGTAGTTTCTGACGAGAAGGCGGTCCTAGGGAGATTCATTCTCCGGGACCATGTTCGGGAGCAGCTGTTTCATGAATAAAATGGGGGGGGTCTTTAATCACAAGCAAAATAGTTTTTCTTTTTCATCCAAACTGCAAAATATATTTTTGAAATACTTTAATAGCAAATACTTGTTTGACATAACATTTTTATTGGCTTTTCTACATTCTTTAAACATACAGTAGGTGTTTTTTTTTTTCTGACCCATTTCTTAATAACTCAAAATAAAAGACGAATAAGAGAAGTTTTAGGCCTACATAATAAATGCAATTACTTTTTCCCTTATTGACATTTCCGTTTCTGTTTTTTAGACTAACTAACATAATATTTTGCATTGTAAAGTAGCCTATTATTTCAATGAACTTGTGACAGTATTTGCTCTATATTTAGCCTACATTTATGTCTTTGTTGTATCATCTAGCCTTCTTTATCTTCAATTGAAAAACGTTTTAGCTGTACTGTGTACATTTCTTTTTATTTTTACACATTTTACACATTGTCTGAATGGTGTAGTGTTTACACTATTATTATTAGGCCTATTATTATTATTGTGGTTGTTGTTGTTCAAATGTAGATATATTAAAAGATTTATACAGACCAAAGATTTTTACTGACAAAGACACAGAGTGCTGAGAGGGCATACAATAGCTACACAGCTGGGGAGGTAGAGCACATTCATTCATATCTATACTGTGTATCAGTTTGCTTCCTAAATGCAATGGAAACACTAATAGTATCATCATAAAAATCAGCAGGTCTTGGTGACAGTGATTCATTTGAGTAACATGGATTGGAAATTAAACATGCACTTTAATGCTTTTATTTCATTGTCTCTTTCATTCTTACCACTAATGCATGGGTGACTTTAACAGCAAATACACTTTAAATATGTAACCTGATCTACAAATGTTAACTGTAAAACTGTACAAGATACATGGATCTATGCTGTGCTGGATCTTATTATTAAACATATCATGGTAGCAATTACTTGAGCACTAATACATGTAAAAACTAAGTGCATGATGTGTAAACATGACTTAGTTGAACTCCATTCAGTAATGCTGTAAAATGTAACACACCAGACTTACATGATTGTTGCTTCATTGAAGGAAATGAGAGTACCATGATGGCTAATTCACTTGCCAGGAAGTTCTTTTTTAACAGATCAGCAGTACGAATAACTGTAAATCCTTCCCCAACTTTTATTTATGGTGTGAGTGGTAGGCTACAGATTAATGTTAACTTCTGGCAGAAGCATTGGGACTTGCTGAATTGAATGCGGACAGCGGAACGGTTATAGTTGATTGTTTGCAACATGAAAGTGAAGTCTGGTGAAGTGTCTGAAGTTACACTATGTGGTCAAAAATGTTGATACCTAAACATAACACCCATATGTGACTATTGATCTCACTTCAAATCCTTAGGCATTAAAAGCCTCCACTCTTTCGGTAAAGCTCTTCAAAACATTTTGGAACCCGATTGCAAGAATAAGCTCTCACTCACTGTTGGATGGGGTTGAGGTTGTGGCTCTGTGCAGGCCAGTCAGATTCTTATACACAAAATTCAGAAAATTGTTTCTTAATGGACCTTGATTTGCGCAAGGAGATGTTATGCTGAAACAGGAAAGGGTGTTCCCTAAACTTTTGCATCAAAGAAAATGCAGATTTACAATACCATTGCTGTTACATTAAGGTGTCCCTTATTTGGAAAAAAAAGGGGACTGGCCCAAATCAAGATCAACAGCCCATGCAGTCCAGTATATGTATTTTTTTGACCATATAGGCTACTGCATAGGAAAGCAAAGGACCCACTTTCTGACTTCATTTGGACAGCAGAGGTCATGTTTGAGCTGAATTAAAAGATGTTTCCTGATCTCTGTCAAACATCTCAAGACTTTAGAAGCAAATCTACAAAGTTCATTCTCTGGATAATGTACATCAAGTCTGTGGTGTCAGCAGGATTATTATGAGCAGTTCTCACTCTATGCATCATGTAAGCAGCCAGACACAGCCTATTTACAGTATATATTAATTCATAATAATAATAAAAAACTCATGTTTGTACTACAACATGTTGCCCACAGACATAATTGTCCACTACAAAATGTGCACACTGCATGCACTGACAGGAATATCTGTCTCCTGAAACAGAAACTCAGATCTGCCTTGGAAAACACAATTGGGCTGCTGTGTAATACATTTGGGATGCTTTATATTCACATTTGGGTTGCACATACTAATATTTAGGGGAGTGTATATTTTTTCCTTGGAAGAATGTGATCTATACAGAATTTACTCACATTGTTGTTTCAATAATTATTTTGACGTCAAATTAATTTTGTTTTTGGGAGTAGTATTATCTCTGTCAGTTTGAAGTGGATCAGTGTTGGATCCTGTCCTGACCAGTAGGGGGCAGTAAGCCTTTACCCACGGACTGCTGGCTTCTCGTCATGCTGCAGAGAGCGAACTCATCAAACGCTGCTTGTCCTGCCGTCCGGGACCTGCAACAAGAACAGTTTCTGCTGACGTCAGGGCTCATTAAACTGTCTGTTGCTTATGAGAGGAGCTGATGTGATTGGCATTAGTGACGCTTCCTCTAACTCCACCTGCTGCTCTCAATTTGGCCATATAGGTCATATAGGTCATCAGAGCTCTCTCTCTCTCTCTCTCTCTCTCTCTCTCTCTCTCTCTCTCTCACCATCTGATCAAATTGAGAATGATCGGATTATTTCATTATTATTGGTGACTGTCTGTGCTGTTGGGAGAAGTTTAGTCTCGCTTTGCCAGACCTTCCTCCACAGCGCTGCGGAGGAGGGACTGGCTAGTCCACAAAGCATTCTGGGATGGGAGAAAAACGTGCTCTGGTTTATTGGCATTTCTTTAAACCAATCACAATCTTCATGGGTGGCGCTAAGCCCCGGGCAGAGCCATGGTGCCGCTGCAAAATAGTTTCGGGAAGGAACTTGTTTTGGTGGAACGCGTACATTCAAAAGTTGTTTTCGTCTTGCAACAGAAAACTCAGATTGGACAGATAGTCTAGCTAGCTGTCTGGATTTACCCTGCAGAGATCTGAGGAGCAGTTAACCATAGTCCTCATAAATCCACCGGAGTTTAAAATTCCAACACAATGAAAGCGGAAGGTAAAGGACATCCGGCTGAAAAGAGTGAAATACAGTGGAAATTCCGTTGGCAACGGAGCAATCCCGGAAGTGGACCGTCGTGGATATAGACCATCGTAATACATCCATGATATAGACCAGGAGAAGCCAGCCTTGGAAGCCCTTTCTGCCACGAATCTGTTTAGACTTAGGAAAATATTCTGGTTTGGGTTAAAATAGACCCTTTCTTTCTGGCAGAAAGCCCTCAAGGCTAACTTCTGCCATGTGTGACAAGACTACTGTGAGTTGAGGGTTGACGTCACAGTAGGCTAGTGTTTAGGCATTACATATGGTTGTATAATATCTGACAGAATGGCAGCCTTATTATTCCAAAAGAGCCTTACATATGTAAGACAGAAGTCAGATCATCGATAGACTAATTGCTATGCAATGTTATAACTTTAACAGCCTTATCATTCACTGGATCAAATAGTCCTACATTATAAACACATCATCACACACTGTAATGAAATACACAAAAAAGAAGCTTACCTTATAACTTACCTTACCAATGAAAACAATTACATGTCACCAATCGCTTATCTCATATCACCAGTTTAGATTTCCTTTCTGTCAAAATAAAAAATGATTTCTTATCATGAATAATCAGCTGCCTTAATATTAAGAAAAATGGGACCAATTTAAAGTCCACTGCAGAAGACGTTATGAACCTTCAGATTTAGCATTCTCCAGTTGATTGCAGTCAAATTATAAATATGCAACAGAATTCAAATTTCTTGAGCACCAGATTGTGATAATGGTCTAGTTTGTTATCAGGTCTATAAGCAAATTTCATGATGACTCAGTGAGGTCTTGTACATTCATGATGAAAACCAAATGAAGATTTGTGAAAAAAAACTTTACATACAATGCATTGTATACGTTAATATAATGTCTTAATTTAGGCCTAGTCAAAATAAAATGTTAAATAAACTGTAGAGGGCAGCAGTACACTTTGGTTGCATGTAACCTGTAGAAATGTCAAGAAGAAGAACCGGGTTCACGTCCGTTACCAAAGAGTATTGAAGGAAAGAGCTCGAAACAGCGTCGACTCGGTGTAACAGTCTATATTACAGAGCTTAAATCTGAAATGACACGTTTTCTATGTAGCTAAGTGAGTAAAACTGCTCTGATCCGTCATAGCACAAAAATAACAGCAAAAACATGTCAACTCATTCAAGACTTTACGAAACTTATGTTCGAAACTGTCACTGATTGTTCGGCGGCGCCATCTTTTTTCCAAAGCCGTTATCCTACTTA
The DNA here is from genome assembly GCF_008315115.2 of Sander lucioperca. Classification (NCBI taxonomy): domain Eukaryota; kingdom Metazoa; phylum Chordata; class Actinopteri; order Perciformes; family Percidae; genus Sander; species Sander lucioperca. Next base: position 10,338,405 of record NC_050185.1, on the reverse strand, counting down.
GTTTTCCATTGGTGAATAATCTTACGTTGTCAAAGAGTCTTTGCAATTACCCATGACTCTCCTGAAACGTATGACCTGTCTCTGGCCTTGGCGTGTAGCGCGGTGCTGCTAGTTGTGTGCCGGGTGTACTGAATAACGTGAACTAGCTAGTATTCCTGACCGAGAAGTCGGCTAGTAAACTGGGAACCGTTACAGCGGAGCTGAGCCATAATGCTGAAATGTAGAACTGTATGGAAAAAGCTTGCACCACTTGCTAGAGCTTCCTCAACTGTGTGCCGACAGAATGTGAGAAGAACAGGTAACGTTACGTTAAGTTAGGTAACAAACGTTAAGTAACGTTACAGTAACTTGGTTTCTCCTTGTTAGTTTCCCTCAATACAAACACACATTGCTTGTAGCATGATATTGCACAATGTTGACAATTTCTTAAACCAGACGGGGTATATTTTGGTAATGTTAGCTTAGTAAGTATTTTGACCTTCGGTTGGCAGTTACAAAGCTAATATTAACTGAGCTAATTAGCAAATGGCAACATGCAGAAGCCAATGGCACTTCGAAAACTAGCTAGGTTATCTCAAACCATATTACACTACACTGGTTGCTCTCGCCTAATGCATAGCAGAAAGCAACGCTAGTGAATGCAATATAAACTCACGTCACTGTCATACATTGATTTTGATTCAGTGCTGGTAACGTAGTGCTTATTACAGGTGTTACGCTATAGTCCGATTTGACCATGCTTACATAGGCTGACTTTGGTTTAGATCACGGGGTGTTTTGGTTTTCAGTCCCCCTGTGACCCTGAAAGAAAAAGCACAGCGCGTACAACGTAAGTCCCTCTGCATAGGATGCCTGTAGATTGGTTGAATGTACAATGATGAAGAAAGGAAGCAGTGGGAAGTTACTGTATAACAGGAATGAGAGAGGTTGGTCATAATGAGGATCCAAGCCTCTCAACTCAACTCAAATTGTGTGTGTGTGTGTGTGTGTGTGTGTGTGTGTGTGTGTGTGTGTGTGTGTGTGTGTGTGTGTGTGTGTGTGTGTGCGCGCGCGTTCTTTAATTAACCCAATAACAGGCACAAGGATTTCTGAGCATACCTATACACACACACCAACGTGTGCCAGTCCCTTCATTTTGGAGGAATTTAAACCCAGATGTATATTACCACAATATTTGATATTACCTTGCAAATAAGCATTAATATGCTTTAATTGATGATCTTGTAGTAAGACGTGTTTTCATTGTCAACATCCACAGGTTATATTCTGTAAATATATCATACAGCCTGCAGCATTTACACAGATAGTTAAAACTGTCGCTGTCATGGCTGTGTTTATTTAAATTGTTTGCATACATTAACTGCATGCACCTTTTCACATGCTATAAACTGTAGAAAAGAAATGTCTTATTCTTGTTACGTCTGGCCTCGTTGTTAGTGTCCAGCCAAATAGCACAATGAGATGTTATTGACTGAGCAATGATAGAGAATACATAATTTGATTAAGTGGCATTGTCAGTCAGATAGCTGCCACCTGATAAGCCTGATTAACATTTAAAAAAAACAATGATTGGAGAGCATCTCCAGCTGTGGCAAATGCTCCAGTTTTAGTGTTTTCTGCCATACAGGAAAAAATATATATAATAAAAAACATAGCACATTTCTTTCATAAGTCCAAGTTTAGTGTATTGCTATTAGTCATGTGTGTATAATACATGGCTTGGAGATGTAGGCTACTGCAACTACGGTTGACCTCCAGTTGGATTACTTTTGTGAGCACCATCAAAGTTGTTTGACTGAAATTGATGCAGTTTTTACGAATTTACATTTTTATTATTTGTCAAATTGTTTTCAGGGTTAAACAATAGCAGAATACCAGCATGTGTACCTGTGGCTCACATGTCCACCGGGCCTGCAGGGGGAGGCAGGGAAAACCAGCTGTACGTCCTTCTGGTTGGAGCAGCCTGCGTTGGTGGTGCAATATATGTGAGTAAGCTTTGTCCGTCATAACACACAGTACATGTATTTAAAATCATAAGTAATCAGTTGCAGTCAGTTCGCAAATACTCATGGTTGAAAACTTCTGTTTTTACAGACATACCGAACTGTCAAGGGAGACAACCAAAGATATCAGGACCGTATTGATGAAATTTCATCCAGACCATATAAAAGAGCCACAGAAGAACCAGCCACCCCCATCCAGTCAGAGCCTCCTGGTGAGCAATTTATATTAACTGATTTTAATGATAATATTATTTAAATAAAAGATCCGCAGCCTTCTACTGTGATACCTTTTTTTTTTGGTTCTGATCAATTAAGATTTCACTGTTTCTTTCTTGTTTTAGCTGTGGATGCCACTGAAACAGAGGGTGAGTGATTGTTATGTCATTTCTGAGTAGATATTATCTTAACATTTATAGATCAATCTCCAACTCTGTTAATAAGTTAAAGGTGCAGTAGGTAATATTTATAAAACTAACTTTCTGTCATATTTGCTGAAACTGACCCTATGTTCCAGTAGAACTACATGAAGCAGGTAATAATGAAAAAAAAAAAAAAATCCAGAAATCTTAAAAGCAATGCCTGTATTGTAAATAAAATAAAAAAGCCCTTTCACTTAAAAGAGTGACACAGCATTGTCACTCTTTTAAGTGAAAGGGCTTTAGTTAAATATTTTTTGGTGTAAGTCGGCTTGCAATCAGCTGACTCTGCAGTGCACAGTTTAGCTTCCTTGAGACTACAAAACCAACTTTATTTAGGTTAGTGGTGGATTGGTTTAAATGACTTACCTTAAACCATTTGTCTTAACTGATAATACATAATCTGAACGTCACACAAAAGAAATTGGGTTGAATATCCAGTCTTTAGTTAATCATTCCATAGCTAATGTTTGATAACTCTGTTCATTTCTCTTTCAGTCATCCCAGAGCCAGAACCTGAAGCAGCACCGTCACCAGAACCTCAAGCAGCACCGTCACCAGAAGAGCCGAGCCCCCTGGCCCCTGATGCTGCAGTAGCGGCTCCCATTGAAACAACTGAACCCCCTCCAGGTTGTCTGCATTCTTTTCTATATACCCCTACATGCATGCGTAACATGTTCCTCCTTTATAAACAGTATGTTTGAACCAAAAAGTAACAAAAAAACTTCAAAACACACTGTCTCTATTACACTTTGGACACATACTATACTTTAAAGAGAACTAAGGTGTCAGAAATGTGACACCAACTTGTAAAGTCAGGTTAGTGCAAAAAAAGCAGGCTCTAAAACACCTGTCTTTTCATTACCCTGCTCATAAGTGTAACACATTAGTACAATTATTTATTTTTATTTATATATATATATATATATTAGAAATAGAAATTTTTGGTGATTACATGTTTTATACACGAGGCCCTCTGGATATTCTAAACTTGTATTGTCTTTAAGTTGCTGTCTTTTTGTATGCGTTTATTTATTTACTTTCTTTCTTGTATTAATTGATGCATTTGTCATGCTCAGTTCTGTTGGGTTTCATGTGTGTCCTCTAACCTTGTTGTACATTAACCCTTTACTGTGGACACTCACATACTCACCTCCGTTCTGAACTATAATACTTCTCTTTTTGTGGGACACACTCGTTGATGTCAGTATTTTCTACAAATATCTTGGCTCCTGGTGTGCTTTGTTATATTTGTGATATCAAATGGAATCCTCCTGTCTGACATTTTTTGTGAATGTGTCAAACTTTGTGTTACTTTGTCCTAGGATAGTACTTTTTCTGCCGTAAATGTGATAGTATTGTTCATAATTGGAAGCTGCCCTTCGATGTTGATTGTATTTCTTTGTGACGTTTTTCATGCTGTGTCTAAGATGCAAAATGTCTTCACAGTAGTTTAGAAAACAGAAAGGTCCCTGGTACTTGTGAACATCACTGTCATCAAAACTGACAACTGATAAACTCCATGCTCAGCTCCTTGATATTATTTCTTTCGAATATAACCGTTATATTTTCTGGTATGGTGTGGACTATGTACATCTCTTTAGACCACACAGTGGGCAGCTTCCTCTTGTCATTGTGTCAGTATGCATGCTCTGGAGAATGTTAACAGGGTGAAGCTAATAGGGGTGGGAATCACCAGAGGTCTCACGATACAATATCATCACAATACTTGTGTCACGATACAATATTATTGCGATTTTAAACATATTGCAATATTCTGCGATATATTGCAATTTATTACCTTTTTTCCAACTTCAAATTTTTCCCAATTTCAAATGATGTCCCCAAAAGTAAACTTTGTCAACATCTGTTTTATCTAAAAAGATATATTTCTCTGTTTGTTCATCTCACTTCAATTTTATTGCTGCAAAATGGGATTGGGACAAACTGACCAACACATATATAATAAAAGATCGATACTTGGCGTCTGTGTATCGATACAGTATTGCCACGGAAAATATTGTGATACTATGCTGTATCGATTTTTTTTCCCCCACCCCTAGAAGCTAAGGAAATGCATGGATCCTGATGGTCTTCCCCTCCAATAATTTAGTAAAGAATGTGATCTTAACCCATACTATGGATTGCACCAACAGCAGATGAGCCAGTGGTAGAAGCATCCCCAGAACCACCTGCTGCACCTGTAGTTGAGGAGGGTAAGATTTGAGTAGAAAGATACTCTGATCTAATTAATTTACTCATTCAATTGGAAACATATAAGGGTGCATCTACATATGCTTTTCCATCTGACCTGAGGCTGTGTAGTAGATACACACTACAGCTCAGTTAAAGATGGATTTCGCACATTAACTGTTGGTGCGCATCCGAGATTATTATGTAACTTTGCCACTATGCTACCAGAACCATCACCCCCCTCTGAGCCGTCCCCAGCTGAGCTTACAGAGCCACCCCCTGCACCTGTTGTGGAGAGTGGTAAGCACTGTGCATGACCTGTGCACGGAACCAGTGATGTACATTTACCACATCTGAGGGTTGATTTGGTCTTAACTGGTTAATGCTCCGGTTATACTAACAGAACCTGCAGCAGCAGAAAGCCCAGCAGAGCCAACCGAGCCTCAACCTGAAGTTGTGGCAGAGAGTGGTAAGACCGTAGCTCAGCCTTGTTTGGAGCGGGGAAGTCGGCTGACACCAATACATTTCCTATTTTGTTAATGTTAATTTGAAACACCTTTTCTTCTATAAATATTTTAAGTATATTTTTCTCATTACAGCTTTTCTTCCTGCTTGTTCATGTCTTTTTTTTTTTTTTTTACATTGTTTGGATTCTTGTAATGATAAAGGTTAATCTCACTCGTGGAAAAAATGTATTTCTGTTTCAATATAACTTTGGACACTCATATACTCACCTCCATTCTGAACTATAATACTTCTATTTTTGTGGGACATAGTCGTTGGAGTTGTCAGTATTTTCTACAAATATCTTGGCTCCTGGTGTGCTTCGTCATATTTGTGATATCAAATAGAACCCTTCCTGTTCATTTTCTGTGAATCTGTCAAACTTTGTCTTGGGATAGTAATCAAAAGTTGTTTTTTTTATACTGTTAATGTGATAGTATTGTTCATAATTGGAAGCTGCCCTTTGAGGTGAATTTTGTTTCTTACCTCTGAACGTTTTTCATGCTGTGTCTAAGATGCAAAATGTATTCACAGCAGTTTCTAATTCAAAAAGGAAGTCGTAAAACAGAAAGGTCCTTGGTCCTTGTGAACGTCAGTGTGGTAAGACATGCTTGAATAAAAATCAGCAGTGACACTGTCAACATGTACAAAGGCTAGAGTACAACTCCATAATGAGCTCCATGATGGTATACAGTGTGTACAGTACGTCTGTAGAAGTGTATCACAAAGTGGGCAGCTTCCACTTGTCATTGTGTTAGTGTGCATGCTCTGCAGAATGTTAACAGGGTGAAGCTAAGGAAATGCACTGATCCCGATGGTCTTCCCCTCCAATAATTTAGTAAAGAATGTGATCTTAACCCATACTATGGATTGCACCAACAGCAGATGAGCCAGTGGTAGTAGCATCCCCAGAAGAGTCAGCAGAACCACCTGCTGCACCTGTAGTTGAGGAGGGTAAGATTTGAGAAGAAAGATACTCTGATCTAATTAATTTACTCATTCAATTGGAAATATATTCAGGTGCATCTACATGTGCTTTTCCATCTGACCTGAGGCTGTGTAGTAGATACACACTACAGCTCAGTTAAAGATGGATTTCGCACATCAACTGTTAGTGCACGTCCGAGATTATTATGTAACTTTGCCACTATGCTACCAGAACCATCACCCCCCTCTGAGCCGTCCCCAGCTGAGCTTACAGAGCCGCCCCCTGCACCTGTTGTGGAGAGTGGTAAGCACTGTGCATGACCTGTGCATGGAACCAGTGATGTACATTTACCACATCTGAGGGTTGATTTGGTCTTAACTGGTTAATGCTCCGGTTATACTAACAGAACCTGCAGCAGCAGAAAGCCCAGCAGAGCCAACCGAGCCTCAACCTGAAGTTGTGGCAGAGAGTGGTAAGACCGTAGCTCAGCCTTGTTTGGAGCGGGGAAGTCGGCTGACACCAATACATTTCCTATTTTGTTAATTTCAAACACCTTTTCTTCTATATATATTTTTTAACATTTTCTTCTCATTACAGCTTTTTCCCCTGCTTGTTCATGTCTTTTTCACATTGTTTGGATTCTTTTAATGATAAAGGTTAATCTCACTCACATGAAAACTTTTTTCTTTTTCCATTTACTCCTTTCAGGTGCATTTGTCATGGGTACTGATGATCATCCAAGATCATGCACTGACTGTGTCTCTCTTCTGCTTTTTGCCTTTCTCTTTTTTTTCACTGTCACTCTCTCGTGCTCGCTGTCGCTCTCTCATGCAAACTCCAGGTGGCCCCGCACCTGCCTCTCTCAAGGTCCCCTCGCACACCCCCTACCTCCTTATTGGTGGAGGTACCGCCTCTTTCGCTGCTGCCCGGTCTATTCGAGCCAGAGACCCTGGTGCCAAGGTCAGCATTCAGTTCATCAATCGCCTTGTTGTATCTGAGTTTTTCCAGTTTGATTTGTGTGTGTTTTCCTCATGTCCCTTTTTTGAATTGTTGTTACCAGGTACTGATTGTGACTGATGAGCCAGACCCTCCATACATGAGACCACCTCTCTCTAAGGAACTGTGGTTCTCTAATGACCCCAGTGTGACGGAAACACTGCGTTTCAAACAGTGGAATGGAAAGGAAAGGAGGTGTGTTTAAGTTTCTTGCATTGTGCTTTTTGGTCTATACAACTTTATTGCCTTAAATTCTTTCTGTCTCACTGTGACTTTGTGCCTTTCATACAATCTGTCTTTCTCTGCTGTGATACGTGGCCATTACAGGCAGTTAGACTGTGTTGTCCTGTGACATTTCTTTGATTTCATTACAATTACCATTCTGTTGGTGGCACTTTTTCTATTCAGGTGGACTAAACTCTGTTTACTGACTTCCCCTTTTTACGGTATTCACAACAAACCACTGTTGATGTCAAACAAAACTTGCACAATTTCCCGTGCTGCTAATGATTTATTTTCCCCAGGATAGAGCTGCTGGACACAGCTGCAACTTGGTACTGTCCTAATACCAGCTACAGTCGATACCAGTACTTTACTGGTTTAAGTGGTTTATGTATGACTTGCTATGTATGATTAGTGGCCAAATGATTTCTTTTTAAAATGTTTAAAGATTTTATAATATTTGTGTTTATTTGCCAGTATCTACTTCCAGCCACCTTCATTCTACATTAATGCAGAAGAATTGGATGGTGCAGAAAATGGTGGAGTGGCAGTTCTCACTGGCAAAAAGGTTGGTTTGTATTTCTTTTCCTTTAACAGTCAGACACTACAGTGTGTTAATGTCATGATTATATACAGTACATAATAGTAGTATTAGTAGTAGTATTCATACCAGAAGTGAGGAATGTCATTGGCAGATGTAAAAGTACTTTTTGACTGTATTGAGATTTTTGACAACAAATAACATGATGTAATCCACTTTAGGTGGTTCACATGGATGTGAGAGGAAACAAAATAAAACTGGACGATGATACCGAGATTTCATATGACAAGTGTTTGATTGCTACAGGTAAGCCTCTTTGTGATGCATTTATTACCACGTGTGGTTTAAACCTGGTGGAAGCTAATTTGAATGGTTTGCTGCAGGTGGTGTGCCAAGAAATCTACAGGTCATTGAAAGAGCTGGAGAGGAGGTGATGAAGAAGACAACGTTGTTCCGCAAGGTCAGTGTTTGGCCACAAGGGGGCAATATCTTTGTTTCAGTTTGGGTATTTCTGTCTAATAGTACAAAGCTCCAAAAAGTGACACGTTTTGGCTGTGGAAGTAAAAGTTGAATAAATGTCAAAGGTATGACATGATGGTAATAATTAGTTGGCAATATTTTTGATTCTGAATAAGTTGTTTGGAAGTGTTAGATAACCCGAAATACTCTCTGAATGTTGATTCCAACACTCTTGAATAGGTCAGTGAGCCAGTGAAAATACTTAGTTTAATTTAGAAAATAATACAAAGTATAACTTCATTCTAAAATGCCGTTTTGGCAGGAAATGCAAAAACTTTGCTCCGTAACATAAATCGTGGCTGCAGTGTGCGCAATGTTTCCTTTTGTCAATCCATTGTTTCTTATGGTTCATTTATTACAGTCCCTTCATAGTTGCACAGACAAGTTAACACACTTGTATAAGACTAATTTTAAATGTTGAGAGTAACACTGTGATGTATCACTGCCCAAAAAAAGTGAAGTTGATGTACATTTTCTTCTCCTCAGATAGAGGACTTCAAATCATTGGATAAGGTCTCCAGAAACATCAAGTCCATCACAATCATTGGAGGCGGCTTCTTGGGCAGCGAGCTGGCCTGTGCCCTCGGCAGGAGATGTAAGACCACTGGACAAGATGAGAAAATGACCGAATAGTTAATACTTCTGATGTTTAATAGAATTAATTTGTTGTTCTGCTGTTGGATCACTTATCCTCTTTCTCCTTTTTCCCAGCAACTGAGTATGACCTGGAGGTGGTACAGATGTTCCCTGAGAAGGGCAACATGGGAAAAGTGTTGCCTGAGTATCTGAGCAACTGGACAACAGAAAAAGTCAAGAGTGGTAATGTCTATGCGTGTCTGAACTCTCATATCTTGTTGCACACTGCACTCCTCATTTCTTCTTTTATTAAATATTCTTCCTTTGGTTTTCTAGAGGGTGTGAAAGTCATATCAGAAGCTTTGGTGAAATCTGTGGTCTGCAAAGATGATAAGTTAGAAATCAAACTGAAGGACGGCCGATTGGTAGGTCCAGGTTTTTGTACAAGTCCAGTGTAATTTGGTAAATGACTCATTAGTTACTGATTATCTTGTGCTTCACCTTGTAGGTGAAAACTGACCACATTGTTGCAGCTGTTGGCCTGGAGCCCAATGTTGACCTTGCTAAGTCAGCCGGTCTGGAGGTGGACTCTGACTTTGGTGGCTTTCGGGTCAATGCAGAGCTGCAAGCTAGATCCAATATTTGGGTGGTAAGTTTTTGTTCATAAGGTAGTTGAAGTGTTCCAATAACAACAGTCATGAGTTGCTTAAACAGTGTCTGATTTTGATTGGCTTTGGAAATTCAGGCACATTTATACTTGATTTAGTGAAACTGGTCACTAGTTGTGGCAGCCATTTTGCTGTTGATGTTAAACCCCATGTGCCAATTTGAACAATATCTTATGTTCTTTTAAAAGCTGAGACTCGTGAAAAGTGGATTAACTTTAATGGGAGTTGATGGTCCTTTTAGTGATAAAGGTCATGGTCCAGAAACAATGCACCTCTGTAACCATGTAATGCAATTGTAATATAGTTAGGAATTGTAATCTATGCCTCATATCCTCAACCCCTTCTGTCTGGATTTAGGCAGGAGATGCTGCCTGTTTCTATGACATCAGACTGGGCCGCAGACGAGTGGAGCACCACGATCATGCCGTTGTGAGTGGAAGACTAGCAGGAGAGAATATGACCGGAGCCAACAAACCCTACTGGCATCAGTCTATGTTCTGGTGGGTATTATGGTACTTTCTACGTTGTGCTAGTGATGCTAACGCAAGGTTTTCATGGGTCACAAATTCAAACCGTTTTGCAAATGAGAGCTGTAGCTGCAAGCCATGAAACTGGCTTGAAGTGAAAGTGAAGGAAAATATTTGAGAAATCAAAAGCCAGTCTGACTTGTTGATTGCACACATCCACATTAATTTAAATATGATTATGATTAAAATAAGTGAGCACTGGGGCAGCATGTACAACTCTACAAATGACTCAGATTAAATCCTTTTAGAAGTCTGATGCATGCATGATTGCTTTTAAGTCTTAAATACCATTAAGTTCTAAAATATTTAAACAGCCTTTAGAGGACATTAGGATAGGAGTTTACAGCACAGGGCTACATCGCTCAGCCAGACATTTTTCATGCCCATCATAAATTTACTAACTCTGTTAAAAACATTTTTGATATGATCACAAGGGGACTCTACCAGATATTCAGGGAGGGAGTAGCCAAAAATGTAACTACTGTGTGGAATGTGGCCCGCACTACACAGATGAATGCTGTGACTGCATGTTTTTAGCAGCTGGTGAAATATGACACACTGCTGACAACATGGGTTCATTGCAGTCCAAAAAAAAACACAGGTCCATTAGTCAAACTGTCGTGACTTATGCACCAGTCAGATGATATGTTGATATTCCTATGAATGCCAGTATAATGTGTCGGCAGAACCAGGCTGCTGTAATGCCTCCTAATCATAATTTAGCAGCACTGGTCGGTCAGTTCATTTTAAGATCGTCAAGTCCATTTTTTTTTTTTTTTTTTTAAATATATTTAACTTGTTAAAAAAGAGTACCCATTAGGGCTGCACGATATGAGAAAAATATGCGATATGCGGTTACGTTGTTGGACATCGTGATAACAATATTACTTGCGATAAATAAACATATACAATAAACATACACAATAAACAACACACAGATATTGAAGTGTACTCGTTTCTGCATTTCTGCTGCTTTCAGTATTGTGCTAAAATACAACGAATTGCTTGTTGAATTTAAAACAAATAAAAGGAAATCACCTCCAATATTTTTTTATGGAACACACTGAATTGAATATAAAGGGCACCACTGAAAAGATAACGACAGTTATATTTTAAAGTGCAGTTTTCTACTCAATAAAAAAATTGGAGTGTCTTTCGCGATGTGTCGCAGCCTCTCGCAATATGTGTATTGTGGCAGTTAATATTGCGATGACGATAAAAAAAACGATATACTGTGCAGCCCTAGTACCCATCCTTCCACATTCTGTGTTTACTCATTGGAAAAAGTTCATTTTAAAATCAAAGGTCAAATACTACATATGAAACATGCATAAGTCAAACATATTTCAAGAACATTTTAAACTCACTATTAAAACAAGTCTGCAACTGTAAGTGCTGCATACAGCTGCTGGTGTCATACTAAAAGCCTTTCACAGGAATGTTGGCACAGTAACAGAGAGAGAAAAAGTACAGTCAGGTTCCCTAAAACTCTTACTGAGCCATAGGTGTGGATGTTTCTGAGTGATGCCACATAGTGTACAGGCTGTCTGGGCAGAAGGACCACAGCATCATTTGTTAAGGTCATATCGCTGTGACATTACATCAGGTCATCAACCAGCTTGAAACTCATCAGGTGGTGGTGGGGGGTTATCACTGACATTCACAGCTACAGTTCCCTCTCTGCCCTGTTTGTTTTGTGTGTGTCTAGAGTAGGAGCTGTGTGAGGTTCTCATACACAGTTTTAAAATGTAGAGCTATACTTCGCATTGGAGGATTAACTTCAGCAAAACTATTTTCTAAAAGGGATTTGCAGAAGATTTTGTTTTTGCTTAAAAAATGTAGTTGACACTACTTGGCACAAAATGACAGTCTGTCTAGCTGCAGTGTCAACCTATATTACTATATTATTAACTCCCAAAACAAAATCATGGTAACACATTATAATAACCATCATTAATAGATGGTAAATTGATAGTTATTTGATCTTTAGTTAATTGTCATTTAACTGTCAGCAAACAGTCATTTTACTGTTAACAAACAATGAAATTATAATGAATAATGTTTACTAATTATAAGTGGTGCTGTAAATTAACAGTGTATTGTTACACACATTATATCCCTCATATACTATATTAGGTAACAGGTAATGATTCAAAAAATGTTTGTAAACCTTTAAGAAACCATTTTTAAAACCTCTATAAACATTACATAGATAGGTGGAGCAGATATTCCTAACACTTTGTTAAGGGTTACTAGTTGGTTTGTAAACCGTCTATAAACAGTGTCTGGAAGGTTATTATAAAGTTGCAACAGATGACTATAATACCTTGTTAAATAGTTAATAAATACTTTATAAACCATCTATAAACATTATCTGGATGGCTATTGGAAAGTTGCGACTGATATTTTTTGTAGTTATTGGATAGTAAATGCTTGGTAAAGCAATGATACATTTTTTGCCCTTCATTAAATCATATAAAAAAAATTATACATAGTGTTTCCCACACATAGACTGTGTGGCGGTGCGCCGCACTATCAACACTGTTTTTTTTAACGCTATTTAAAACACGCAGCTTATTAATTCAGCTGCATTTCCTTTCCCTGCTCTCCTCCGTCTCTCTGTCACCTGCATCTTGCTCACACACACACACACACACACACACACACACACACACACACACAGCCCCTCCCACCGTGCACACTGGCTGGCGAAATTCACAAGTTCACGAAAGGTTGGTATTTATCTCGTGAACACTTTTACACAATCACACATTAAAAAGTGCAATAAAAATATTTTATATTCTAAATACAATGTTGTCAGTGTGTTTAATGTTGGAGTCCCGACCCGACTCTTAGCAAACAAACGATTGCGCCTGCTTTAGAAAGTTAACTAGTCGCAAGTTTGCGGTAAAATGCAGTTGGGTTGTCGAGGTCAAAACACTATATGTAGCAGCTGTGAATCAAATAAACGTATTATAAATAATGTCATTTTTTACTCTACACTGAATGTTTGCTGCTTAAATCCAGATGAGTATTGAAAAGTGTTTTCCGCGACTGAAAAAGGCATGTGTTGAGGATGAGGACCAGTCTGAACCGGAGGTATCAGTCTGAAACGGAGCTGAACAGTCCGACCAGTGTTAATTAGTTATGTTATTAATTTGTTTACAATATTTTCAGGCTTCAACCAGTGAAAGACAGGGTCAGCGAGAGAGAGAGATAGATAGATTCCTTAGGCATTGAAGTAGGAGAGGAGGACAGTATCCAACAGCGTGTTGTTAGAAAATAAGTCGTCGTCATCTGTAATTCCATGCAGCACTACAATGACTTGCCATAGCGCAGAACAAATAAATCAGTGGAGAGAGATTAATTCTTGCTCTGAGATTTCTGAATCAAATAATCCCCTCAACATGTTTTCCAATTTCTATGGTTTCTCACAGGAGTGACCTGGGTCCTGATGTAGGCTACGAGGCGATTGGGATTGTTGACAGCAGCCTACCAACAGTAGGAGTGTTTGCCAAAGCCACTGCCAAAGATACACCTAAAGCTGCTACCGAGAAGTCAGGTATTTAAGAAATCTTAATCCTATAAAGCAAAAATTAACAGTTTATTGAGGACCAAGGCTTAGATTTAGTCTTACCCGTTAAATGTATCGCAGGAACTGGGATCCGCTCAGAAAGTGAAACGGAGGACACAGCTATAAGCCCAGTGGCCTCTTTAACGCCTGCTCCCAATGTGGGGCAGCACAAAGACGAGTATGGAAAAGGAGTCATCTTCTACCTGAGAGACAAAGTGGTGGTGGGCATTATCCTGTGGAACGTGTTTAACAGGATGCCAATCGCAAGGAAGGTATGTCACTTTGTAAGAAAAATGCTTTGTGTCATAGTAAGGAATTCAAATAAAGATTTGCTTATTGTAAATTGTTTTTTTGTAGATTATCAAGGATGGAGAGGAACACGCAGATCTGAACGAAGTGGCCAAACTGTTCAACATCCATGATGATTAAAGATGGTGGAGGCCGGCACTCATTGTGGGAGAGGAGTTAAGCTTCATGTGAAGACTGAACTTTGGCAGCCATTGCCACACTCTTGAACATACAAAACAGTAGGATTCATGTAAATGATCTCATGTCGCTGAAATATTTTTCATGTTTGGAATTTGTATCTGCTGCACCAGTTTTGTTTGTTTTGTTTTCTTTTTCTATCCAGGACAAATCATCTTCTCATTTTCCACCAAACCTATTGCTCATGTTTTTGAAAATCATGTTCAAGATGTGATTGTGCTTTCCCCCCACCAGGCTAAAAATGCTGAGCATGGATTATTGTTTTCCTCTGTGTGATCAGAGCAGCTTGTCGTGAGAGCTGTAATAAAAGCTATTTTTCAATTGGAGTGATCCCATTAATTTAATTTTGCCCCTAGATAATATCACTGATAATGACATATACTGTAAGTTGACCTGCATTCTGAGCTGTGATGTTGTTAAGTCTGTTTGGTTAAGCTCGTTTGTCCTAAAGCCTTTCAATCAATGTGTACTGCTTGGCAACGTTGGTCATACACGTGAACTAATAGTGAGTGGACTTTTTTAAATTGAGTGAGGTGATGTTAAATGTCTTACTTTAGCTAAAAGCACTGGGTACAGACAGGCTTGTATAAAGGGCAGCTGACACGTACATTTTACAGTGTGTAGAAGTACGATCTAATTAAGTGCCAATGTGCTCTCCAACAAGAACATTAAAATGAAGCTTGCCCTACTTTTCCTGTCCGGAGGTAAAAGTGTTCAAGCAAGCAGAAAGATTATTTTTTTTCTGCTGTGGGCTTCTTGTTATTAGAATCACATTCATGTTTTGTATTCTAACACATTTCCTATCCTATTTGACACTGTGGGCTCCAGAGCGAAGTGTGGAACGGCCTTTCAAGTGTGAGACAAACACGTGCAGCCATAACGTCCCATCGCTTTCTTTGACATTAATTGTACATGAGTAAATGGCTCAACTGCCTCCCCCTCAGTATGGAGGAATAAATATATGCTTCCACATTTATATATTAGAATTTGCCTAGCGATTTGAAGATGAAATAAACCAGAAAAGTTGGACAGCTCTGCTAAATATACTGTAAATAACCCCTGGATGTGTACTGACAGAAATGTGTTACACTTGAATTAATTGGAACTTATTGCCCTCGTCCTATTTTCTCTACCCTTGGTCTTCAATCTGCAGTCTTGGAGGATGCTGTGATTGCATACGTTCTCATAATTGTATGCAAAAAAGACTTTATTTAAATGTTAAGATCTCACTTAATAGATCTGTAACACTGATGATACTGGATTTTTAAAAAGCAAAGTAAACAGCCTCTAATGGAAGATATCTGTCATTTATATTTCGGAAAATGTTCTCATTTGAAGAACAATTATTTTGATTTATGGCACTGGAAGAGAGTGGTTGAACTTCTTTTTGTTCGTAGGCCATATAATGTTTGACCATATTTCTGCTAATCTGATGCCGTGAGAGCAATGTTGGCCGCTCTACTTAGGAAATGGTCCTGTCTCTTTAAATATTCTTGCAGTAATTCCTTGAACATGCATATGGCCATAAAAAAGAGATAAAGCTTGAAGTCATCCACACAAACACAGGCATTTTGAATTATACAGCAGCAGCTTCCTGTATTTTACACCTGCAGAGAGGGAGGGAGGCTCAGCCAGTCCAGAAGACAGATCCTGGCTAGAAGAGCAACAACAAGTTCCCTGCATCTCTGCTTTTATTTTATTTTTCAGTTCTTCTTCCCTGCATTGGTACATCTGTTTTTCTAACTAAGAATGCTATTGCACATCTTGTGTATGGTTTGGTTGTCATCTGTCATTTTTCTGCAAGGCAGGTAAGTACCAATTTGTTGCAGTGTATCAACCTTCCTGAAGTTATTTCTAAGAGAAATATTTGCTGTTTGGATAGCCATTGTAATGTAAATGCATGTTTGTTTCACGGTGTAATTATTATATTCAGAAAATATTTGCCATTGACAATGTATAACTATTAATAAGACATTATGATCTCTGTGCTTCTATGACCCATAGCACATCAACATTACTGTTCTCCTAAAGTGAAATGCATTCAATATTTAGTGATCTAGAATTAAAAGACAACAATTAAGTAACATTTTTCAAAAATGTAAAATGCAGGATTATGCAGACAAAAAAAAGGTTTTGATTGATTTTAAGTGATGAGACGTGTGCCGGAATAATTTCACAGATTTAATCATTTGAACTGAGTCTTTGTATAAAGACGTTTAAACACAATACGATAGTTTAATAAATCTAATCTGAACACTGTTCAGTATATACGTAACACATGTATTTACAACTACAATGTATGTGATGCCAACTAGTAGGCTAAAATACTAGCTAAAGTTATAAATATTAGGCATCCTTAGTACAAATTAGATCAAACCTTTCCTAAAGGAGAAAATGATTTTAAATACTAAGTTAAGAAAATATCATCCAGAGTTGGTTGTCCTGTCACCTGGCAGGTCTGTGCTCTGTAAGGAGATGAAGCTCCCCAGCAGGGCAGCCAAGCCCCCCTCTCCATCTGACTTTCTGGACAAACTGATGGGACGCACATCTGGCTATGACGCTCGCATCAGACCAAACTTCAAAGGTAACGCGCTGTAGGACAGGTGTGGGAAAGTGCGATTTTGCATAACAATCTGGGCAATGAAGCAGTACAAATCATTCACAGATGTGTCAAAAGTAAGAGGTGCTGCAGGCTGCGATGTTTTCACACAGGAGCCTTGTTTTCTTCTCTTGAGTTTTAACTGTTTTTATGCTGACCCACAGCCTTAGGTTAGACTTCTCTTTCAGATTTGTCAGAAATGTGCTTGTACCCTTGTATTTTACCCCACAAGCCCATTTCAGTCCAATCTTGCGTTGTGAGTGAAGCCAGCAGATTCTCTCTGACATTCTTCCCCCTCAGCCTCTGGGGTCACATGTCATTTATATTTCATAATTGCTCAACATCCTTGTCAGTGCGTGCTGGGTAAATCCCAGCTGATTATCTATAAATACACTAATGTAACCAAAGGACAATCAATAAATTATTGCCTCTCAGGAAATGACTCCTTGAAATATTTAAAGTTTCGGTGGTCGACAGATGGACTACACTAATGTGAGCGCTCTGGAAATGACAACACAATTTCATGCTGGTTATGTAAGATACGTCTATTTATCAGGACATAGCATTGCACATAATGAAGAGAGAAAGCAGATGTTATTTTGCCAGAACATTCTGCTCTTTACCGGCTTCAATACTTCATGCGGTCTCCTCAGAAAACATCATCAGTGGTATTTAAGAAACCCTTGTGACTATATTGTGTGTATATGCCAATCTGCTTCTGTCAGGTCCTCCTATCAACGTCACCTGTAACATCTTCATCAACAGCTTCGGATCCATCACTGAAACAACTATGGTGAGAATCTTCTTTATAATCCTCAGTGGTCACACTTTGTTTGGGTGATCTATTGGTGACAAAAATGTGATAATCTGGAAGATGCATCAGATAAACATGTGAACATCTGCTTTTATCATCTGATTGTTGGGCCAATCAAGCTTGGACTATCTAAATACAGTGTTAAGAAAATATCATACATTTTTTGACTGTTAAGTGGCAATTCTGGTCCTCAGACCAGTGTACATTATAGTCATCTTAAAGATATCAAATTTAGTAGAGTCTTATAATATGGACATCTAGTAAAATCAAGGTTTCACACTTTATTTCAGCAACAAATTGCACTTTATTATCTCTTGGCATCTGTCTTACTGGTCATACACTATCAGGTTTTAGATGAAGTAGACCTGTTGTTCTTCCACATAACTGCTGCTTGCACCACTAGTAAACTTCTGAAGAGGGTAGTTAGGGAAAGAGAGGTTTTAAACAGTATCCTCTTAGGACTTTGACAGGAAATCCCATAACAGTGATGCCTAAAAAAAGGTGTCTGTAGCAGCCATATTATCGTTCATTATCAATTTCATATTATTGTCTCTGTTGTAATAGTAAACATGCACCACTGATTCTGTCACAGAAGTTAAGTATCATGTTTCAACAGAGATGGAAGAAGTAGCAATACTAGGTAGTAGTACTTAGTAAAAGTAGCATTACCACAGTATAGAAATAACCGGTTACATATAAAAGTACTGCATTTAAAACTTTACTTATATAAAAGTACAAGTATAAGCATCAAAATATACCTAAAATACCAAAAGTAAAAGTGGTCATTATGCAGAATAGCCCATTTCAGAATAATATACTACATTATTAGATTTTAATTATTGATGCATCCATGTGTAAACATCACTTTGCAGCTGGTAAAGATGGGGCTAATTTAAACTATATACTGCTGGTTAGCATAATCTATAATACTATGTCAGCATTTATGTGTTGATTATATTTTGTAATAATATAATCAACAATAATATTACACTAATAAAGAAATATAAGTAATAAAAGAGTAAAAAAATAAGATATTTGTTATTTTATTTAGAGATGTTAATGCGCTTAAAAGAAGCCTCAGCTGGTTTAACAATGCAAGGATGTCCGATCAGGTTAATGCATCAGAGTCTTTGTTCCTCATTCATCTGAAGCACTTCTGGCTCTTCTCCCTCTGTTTGGAGAGGCCATTTGGAGCATGTTTCATGAAGCCTAAACATACTGTCATTAAATTATGACTAATTAATGACACCATCTTGTGATTTCATTACATACTGTCAGCTTTGATTTTCATATATCTGTGTCTCTGTCAAACAACAGGGAAATCCTTTAGTTGTGCAGCCCATGGAGTGTTTGGGGACGGTCTTGATTTTCTTTTTTTTTTTTTTTTATTCAAGTTAAGAGTTTGGAAGGCTCATGCTTTCCTAAAATACCTCTAGGGAGAGCCATCAATTTTTAAATTATGAAATTGTAAGTGGAGTTTTCTGTCATTCATGTTATGAGCACTTAAGTCTGTTTGCCAGTGTTTGTTTATTTATTTATTTATGCTTACACAGAGTCTGTGTGGGCACAGTGCTCCTCGCCTGCTGAGAGACGCTGCAGGGTCATTTATTTCTTGCCCTATCACAAGTTTTTTTTTTTAAATGACACCATACTTAGATGCATAGCCATATGCAAATAGACAAAACACAAGCAAATTAGGAAAACATCTTCACTAAGACATAGCTGCAAATACAGAAAACATTCATGTGTATGTGTTGTGAAATTGGTGATGTTTTCTGTTGTGTCTATTTGCATGTGTTTTCCTTATTTGCAGTGTGTTGAGCTCTCAGGTCCACCTAATAAAATCTTAATATGATATCTAGTATGGCACTATTGCCACTTGTGGCTATTTTGTTTCAGGCATTTATACCTATAACAATTTTTATTTATTTATTATGATTCACTTTCATACTTTAGGACTACCGGCTCAATGTATTTCTGCGACAGCAATGGAATGACCCTCGACTGGCATATAAGGAGTATCCAGATGACTCTCTGGACCTGGACCCCTCAATGCTGGACTCCATTTGGAAACCTGACCTGTTCTTTGCAAATGAAAAGGGAGCAAACTTTCACGAGGTTACAACAGACAACAAACTGCTTCGGATATTCCAGAACGGAAATGTCCTCTACAGCATCAGGTGATCAGTTTTTTTTTTAAATTGCTAATTTGGCTGAATAATGCACCAGGATGTACCCATATGGATGTACCTTTATCAGACATTACAAATCCAGCTCCATGGTTTGTCAAGTCGCCAACTGAATATGAGTTGTAGTCTAAACCTCTATGGTCTAACAACATGTTTGTTTCACTCCAGTTCAGTTCAGTTGTCATTGTGTTGTCCAGCACCCACTGTGAATAATAACTGCAGGCTAAAACAGAATCACATCAGCAATGTGGCACTAGGGCAGTGGTGAAGTGTAGCGTAATAGTTTTCATTAGAATATGAGAAAGATGAAGCAATGTTTGAAGCTCTATTAGCAGTTCTAACATGAACTAAATGAGCAGTTGCTTCTCTGGTTACTGAACCTTAAACGTAACCCCTAAACTAAGGGGATCAAACTGAAATGACCAATAGCTATTTTAATATTTATTTAAAGTTAGAAATTATAAAAAAAAAGAAGAAGAAAAAAATTCACTTACTCACATATGGCTAGCCACTACATCTACTGGAAGAATAAGGGTCATTTCTCCTCTCTGCAGTACTGCTAATTTGTGTGAGATTCTTCACTTTCCCCTTGCTGTAATAAAGAGAAGAGGGCTCCTTAAAGCTATAGGCCTAGTGCGTACTTTCTGTCGCCCCAATGAGAAATTCTAAGTAATGACAACAACACTGTCGGAGCACCCCCACCCCTCCTCCACGCAGTTGCTAACTTGATGGATTAAAAAAACATGATGGACTACTCAGAAGAGGTAATTATCTTGTAACGTTTTTGTCCTCTGTCTCCAAAGCTGACCACTGCTGTTGTTCTTTGTCAGCGGTGACATAAAATGCATCACTCGAGCTTCTGCGAGCGAAAGTCGCCGTACGGCAGTATTTTGTAAACATAGCCATACTGAGGAATACAGAGAGAGTTTTGTAGAACTGATAGGCTTAATTGGCTTTGTATTAACTAAGATGGCAATGGCTTGACTGTAACGGACATCAATTAATATAAAATAGTTGTGCACTATAGCTTTAAAAATGGTAGCGAAATCATGCCTAAACAAAAAGAGCAGTGGCAGCAACAGAAACTCAATGTATTTGACATAAGTAAAGTCCTTGCCCACACCTCTACTGAGGAATAGGATGTTCTTTTTTTAATCTTATCTCTATGTGTTGTGTTGGGGGGAAGCATGCTCCTATTTTTACTGATTGTGCTGCTGTGTTTCTCAGCCCATTCAAGCCCTCCATAAAGGCTGACATGTTGTCTGTCAGCACCTGTCAGTCCTTTGTGTGCAGTGGGATAGAGAAATGGAAAGGAGGACAGGTGTCAGAGAGGTTAGAGCTGCTTGATGTGACCTTTAATGTAGGGTGAGTGTGCAGAAAGGCTTTGAGTGACACATAAGCAGGAGACAGTAGGTCTGGGTATCGTCACTGATTTCCCGAATTGATTTGATTCCAATTCACAGGGTCTCGATTTAAATCGATTTCCAGGTCAATGTCGATTTGGGATATTTCCGTTGCAAACCAATTTTGCTTGGATATGATAGAGATTCTACAATTGAACAAGGTTCCCTCTAACCTGGTGCATTATTAAAAGTTTCAATGATTACATTAAGAATTGACCCCAAAGCAGTTACAGTAATGTACGTTTTATTTAACATGAATACACAACAGCAGTCAACACAATAAAGTGCAACTTTACAGAGTCTTCAGTCAGTGAGTTATGAGTGACATTTCATTAAGATATCTTGAGGTCAATGGTCAAGGGACCCCTTTTAAAATGGGCATGCCAGTTTTTCCCTGGCCAAAATGTAGCCTATCTTTGAAGCATTTATTTTAACCCCCTACCCGTCCAGTTGGTACCAATGGATTCCTTATGTCTTTTAGTTTCACATGATCGATTCTGGATTTTATGAATCGATATTGGATCATTCAAATGAAAATCAATTAGAATTTTTTTTTTTTTAAACCCAGCCCTAGGAGACAGCGCTGTGGGTTTTTGTGATGTGGGCTAGTTGGACATCCACTCATGGGTCAGCATGCGAGGGTATCACCTTTTTATTCTACGTGCCATTACGGTGTTGCTGTGTCTGTTTTCCAGGCTAACGCTTACCCTCTCCTGTCCCATGGATCTGAAAAACTTCCCCATGGACAGCCAGAAGTGTACGATGCAGCTCGAAAGCTGTGAGTTCATCTTTCAAGGCAGGCTTGAAAACATTACATACAGATTTAGTCAGGAACATATTGCATACCGTATACCTTCTCTCCATCTTTCTTCTAGTTGGCTACACCATGAACGATCTTATTTTTGAATGGCTGGATGTGGGAGCGGTGCAGGTGGCTGATGATCTAACGCTCCCTCAGTTTGTGCTGAAAGAGGAGAAAGGCCTGGGCTACTGCACCAAGTACTACAACACAGGTACATGACACATGACGACCCGCCGAGCAACATCCTCAATAGAAACTGCTCATCAACTTCTAATAAGACTGTCAGTTTGCACCTGTATCTCTTCCTGTGCTTAGGTAAATTCACTTGCATTGAGGTCAAATTCTACCTGGAGCGTCAAATGGGCTATTACCTCATCCAGATGTACATACCGAGCCTGCTCACCGTTATCCTGTCCTGGGTGTCGTTCTGGATCAACATGGATGCAGCTCCAGCCAGAGTGGGTCTGGGGATCACCACAGTGCTCACCATGACGACGCAGAGCTCTGGCTCCAGGGCCTCCCTACCAAAGGTCAGACCGTTTAGTAGAACATGCAAGTTAGTCATTGTTTGTTCTAAATTTTTGGATGACGTCAGGGAAAATTGGTTGCTGGATTGAATACATACATATTTATATATACAGTGTATACTGTATGTGCATTGGACGTTTGAAATGTTTGATTATTACCTTGAATCGTTAGGAGAATGCTTTCATATATGCATATATGAAGCAGGCGTGACAAATAGTACCGCAACATTGTCATTTTTGTATTGCTACTGGTAGCAGAGATGGTAATAATTTCAAGAAAGGGAAAGTTTAAAAAAGTTAATAAAATCTGAGAAATTAAACTCAGCCTAGGTTCGGGCAGGAGTTTAAAGATTTTGAATTACCCATTGATTCAGTCAATTCATTCAAATCCCAGATTTTATTGATGATGCATTGGGCTCTGATAGGCCTTTTAAGATCCAGGAATAGACAAGACTGCGTAAATGGTTTAAAAAATGCAGTAGTGGAAGAAGTACACAGATCCTTTTACTTACATAAAAGTAGTAATACAACAATTTAAAAATACTTCACTAAATCTAAAAGTACACAACATTCGTTTTCAGACTGTTAAACTATTGTGTATATTATAATACTGTATTATAATAATAATTATAATTATTGATGCATAAGCATGCATTTTAATACTGTCGCTGGTCAAGGTGAAGCTAATTTTAACAATTTATCATATTTTATAAGCTGATCATGTTTTGTCTGTAAAATAAAATCTATAAAGTTGCATCACATGTAAAAATGTACCTACAGTACTTGAGTAGATTCATTTACATTTTAAAGGTTTGACTTAACTTGAGTATTTACGTTTTCTGCCACTTCATACTTCTACCATATTACATTTCAGAAGCAAATATTGTACTTTTTACACAAATACGTTTATTTAACAATTTAAGCTACTAGTTCCTTTTAAGATTATGATTTTACATACAAAACATAGAGTATAATCACTTTATAAAATATGATACTTTGTATAGTATATAAAGCAGTTACAATTAGTTACAATTAAGTACTGCTTACATGTAAATACACCAATAATATAAAAAATATAACACTGGGACCATTCTACATAATGATTATTTTACTTGTGATATAAAGTACATTTTGTTGCTAAAATTTTTGTACTGTTACTTGAGTACATTTTTGAATCGAAGACTTTTACTTGTAATGGAGTATTTTTGTAGTGTAGTTTACTCACAGTAAGTATTACTTCTTCCACCATCTAACATGAAGCTCTTGACATTGAGATTGTAATTCCATGTCTTTCATGTCACTGCCTGACATTGCATGAACGCTAATGTTAACTGAGTGATTTCACTGATTTGATTTTCACGGTGTCACAGGTGTCCTATGTGAAAGCCATAGACATCTGGATGGCGGTGTGTCTTCTTTTCGTGTTTGCTGCACTACTGGAGTATGCAGCCGTTAATTTTGTTTCACGCCAGCACAAGGAGTTCTTCAGACTGAGGAAGAAGCTCAAAGAGCAACAGCGGCAGAGTACTGTGAGTGCAACCCACCCACTCAGCCCCTCAGGCAGCTGTCACCTGCTATTCTCTGCGCAGCTATGCACGAGCTACACGACTTAGCTGCGTGTTGCACCCCAGCCGGGGAATGCAGACAGCACTGACCTGTAATTAATTCAAGCCATCACCTTATTCCACTGTTCTCAACATCTTGCTGCCTCACATGGGGAGAAGAAAAATAGGGAAACAAAAAAATAGGCCAACTTTAAATTAAGTATTTCTTAAATGAAGCAGTGTGACAGCAGCTTAAGGATTCATGAATACCTTGTAATATTTATAACACAAAACATCTGCTTGAATCATTTGTACTTATTCATTTGTTGGGTTTACGCAATGCCACTGAAATTTGCTCTGACTACATCTTCAAGTGGTCTCATTTCACATTAATGTCAGACTTGTATTCACTTTGTAAGAAACAGATGATTGCTTGTTAATGAAGATTTGAAACACTCATGTAGCACACTGTCATGGTTGCAAACAGTTGGATCAATGCAGTCTGTTTGATAATTACATTTATGTGCTGCTCATTCCCCCATCAGCAGGGAAGCAGTGACAGTAAGGTGAAAGGAAAAAACATGTCAGGCAACAATGCTCCTCATGGGAACGTAGCCCTGCAGTGCACTGCCTGTGCCAGGGTATGTATTCTCGCCTTGTTCAGTTTAACACCAGCCAATTACTGGCATCAGTGAAGTTGTGTGAGTCTCACTGAGAGCAGATGGTTATTTTGTGCTGTCTTTTCCTTCCAGGAGGAGGAGCTGGCACAGCAGGGTTTACTCTTTCAGAGTTTTGGACTTGCATTGTCAACAGGAAGTGCACCAGAAATGGATGCGACACCAGTCTTTGCCGATTTACCTCCTGGTTTAGGTTATTATGACATCCGCAGGCGCTTTGTGGATCGAGCAAAAAGGATTGACACCATCGCCCGAGCTCTTTTCCCCATGAGTTTCCTCATGTTTAATGTCCTCTACTGGCTTACCTACAAAGTTTTACGACATGAAGACCTTCTAGCTGCGCTGTGACAACACAATGACTGAGGACCATAAAGACACTGGGTACCTTTAATTCCGCTCTCTTCACTGAAACATTTACAGGCTGAGAGTCCTCAGCTGAGCCATGTAAGATGCATTGTGACTGCATGTCCAGTCCATGGCATGGAAGAGTCCATCCGTTTCTTTAAATATTTAACACTTCCAAAGAAACACACTTTTTTCTCAGCACTGCTGCTTTATACATTACACCTCAATGTACAGTATGTGTGTACAGTCAGCATCTTAAGTATATCAACAAACTTTTTTTTTTCCTTTGGGGTAATGTCTGTATGTGCTGTGTCTGTTACTGTAGCCTCACTGGAGCACATTCTTACCAGGCATACTTTTTTAATTGTAATTTTACTAATGCCATGGTTAACAGTGTCCAAATATCAATACAAGCAGGATTTATACTTTGAAACAGTAGCAACTCTGCTATGCTTTACAGGCCTGGGAAATGCATTTGTCAAAAATATTTAGTTTTTTTTCAGGCTGCAGAAATCCAAGATGGAATGCTATTTGTTATGACATGACTACTATTTAACTTTTTACTTTTTTTTTTTTTTTAAGTCTATCTGTAATAAATAATCTGTTTTTGAAACGTGTTTCACTTAAATTCAGGTACAGTATTTAATGCCTAAATAAGTGAAGGATACATTGTCCAGAGATTTTTACATGCCACTGTTTTGTATGTTGATATAATGACATGGCACACATACAGCCAAATATATATAGGATATCTTTTTTATCATTATTTAACCTCAACCATCTCAGTGCATACTGGCCAGAGATTATCAAGGGTGCATGAGAATAGTTATCATAACATATTGATTAACTTGTACTAAATTCTCCTTAGGCCTGCACAATGGGTGTTGTATTGGTGTTTAATAAAGCCCAATTAAATTACACACTGAGAATATATATATTTTTTTTTTTTTTAAACAAATGTATCCCTGAACGTCTTTGTTGGTCAATATATAATAAAGGAATGCTTTAATTTGAAATACTAAATGCATCATTGTGTCACCTTTCTTTCTTATATATGATGAGTTTTTTTAAATGATCTGTTAATTTTAACCCTGATACATAATATGAGAAAATGTGTTTTCCTCTGCAAATGTAACAGCATGCCAGGATCTAAACCAAAGCATTGCACTTAATTATCAGCTGTGCTACTCAAATCTTCAAACTATGAAATCCTCTAAGCCCAGAATCATCTAAAACAGCACTGAACTAGCTTTCACTATAGATTTGTCTTCCCTCCATTTACCTCTGTCACGGTTATTCTCAATCCTCACTCTACTTTCATTTGGTAAAAGTGCTAAATGACACTGCAATAACTTCCCATGATTTGCTCAATGTCTCACACTGTTATGGGTTTTTACCATATTGCTAGATTAGCATTTATGTGTACACATGCTTGGAGACTGGAGCCATCTCTAGAAACCTAGTCTATAAAATTAAGCTGTCATATTAATATTTAATTCAAAATGTAGCTGTCACATACATATACTGGTATACAGGAGGAGCAGGGCTGCATACATCAGCACTTAGAGTCTGTGTAAAACCTACATGGGCTCTTTCTCCAAATAGCAGTGGGGAAATGGTGAGGGGATCATTTGTTGATATTCAACTGTGGATATCAAGGCACAAATAAAAATAATAATATTTTATAACAAAGATGTGATTCTTATTAATAAGGACTGTGAGATTTATCTAGTGTTTGAAGAGGATACATACATCATTACAAAGAAATTGTCTTACATAACTTTATAATTCTCTTAAAAACATACAAAATACATCTCTATCCTAATAGTGTATTCTGTTACATTAAGCCTATTTTTGCCAATCACACAAATATGAATCTTTGAAATTGGTAACAAGAACTTAGCCCATACCAGAGACTCAAGAAAGTGTGTTACATTTATACAGCACCTTTGTTTTGACTGCAAAATGAATTACTCAACTTTCACTACATCTCATGTATGGTGCTGTACAAAATCTGAGACTTTGTATCTGTAGCCACAAGAAGGTGCTGTTTGCTCTTTTATGTCCCATGTGAGCAACGTTGCACTCTGCCACCCATAGGCCACATAATACATGTATACAGCACAGTAGACTTTTACCCTATGTGAGAATCTGTTAGTATTTATGTGTATGTTGTGTGATATTAACTGGCAAAGAAATCACTCCTTTTCTACAAATTCTTAATTAGGCTACTTGCACAGTATTTAATATGCAATGTCTTATATTATAATTGCTCTTATTTGTATTTTTACATTTCCGAATGAGGCTTTGAATTGCTACAGGATCTGCTAAATGTATGCAGTTACTCTTTGTTTGAAAAATAAGCAATTCAGCCAAATCCACACATTACATTAAATCGGAGGGTGATTTCACTCCGTAGTGTCAGAGGACACAGATTGTAGCCTAGAGGGCATCTTAATTGTGGGGCAGTTAAAAGAGAAAAATATGTTGAAAGGATATTGAAGGAGGGCATATATTGAGGAAATACAAAGCAATGTAACCATTCCACACAAGATAATTAATACAATAAGTGCCCACTGCTCCATTGAAACACTAACCAAAGATATAAGGTCTAAAATCTTTGTTAAATGCATACTAGATCAAA
Source organism: Sander lucioperca (assembly GCF_008315115.2). Lineage (NCBI taxonomy): Eukaryota > Metazoa > Chordata > Actinopteri > Perciformes > Percidae > Sander > Sander lucioperca. Next base: position 10,310,708 of record NC_050185.1, on the reverse strand, counting down.
TCAAAATGTTTGTTTCATGATGGATGATGGATACTTTCCAATAGTATATGTCTCTCCATGTTGTTATTTTTGGATGTAGGCAGATACCCTGGCTAATTTCATATGTGTAAAATTATATTTGTGATGGGATATACAATTGAGCAAACAAGATATAAAATATATATTGCACACAAAAAAAGTCCTGGTGGAAGATATGTTGCACACTGAAATCACATATATTGCTTTATTATGTATTTATTATTATTTATTCACTATTTATTTATTGGCTGCATATTATTTTTGTGCACTTGCATTCTGTTTATAGTATGCTTTGTTCTTTTGGCACAAATGTAGAAAACAGCAACAGGAACATTCTATTTTTTTCTGTTCGACATGTGGTAAAATACTTAGAAATGAATTAGGAATGTTTGAGGACAGAGCTATTAAATTTGCAATACGTTTGTTTTCCATTTTGGGAGTGGGGTTGGTCTCCCCGGGACCCTCCACAAAAGTGTCCACTGACTGGAGACGTGGCAGCGCCTCCGGTCATATGATTTTAGTTCAAACGCGAACCCCACCCTGAAAAGATTTTTCAAATATCACTTGTCCGTTATTTTAAAGTGAAACATACATAGGTCTGAAAGGCACTGCAAAATATCCCCTGCATAACTCAGCACAAATAGTAGACACGGAATTTAGTGCTGGTGATCACCCGAAACAGTGCCATTTTTAGACGTTTACTGCTGACGTTTACAGAGGCTTCAAACAGCTTCCGTTTACACTGGTAGTGATTGGACTGTCCTGCACTTACCCCGTGAGCTAACATATTGGGTGAACAAGTCCGACAATCTACACTTCAATGGAGGAACAGCCCAAAGATCGGGCACAAGAAAGGCAATACCACCACCACGGAGAAGACAAAAACTCTATTCAACATACAACTTGTCTAAAACATGATCAGAGCCACTTCCAGCGCCAGCATCAGGAAACGCAGACGAAGAAAACAGGTTGGGCCATCCGGAAAAGTGAGCTAACGCTTGCTAGCCTTAGTCAGCTAATGTCAACGAGCAGACTAGCATTTGCTAACTAATGTTAACTCCACAATGATTGAGAGCTTAGCATACCAGCTAGCTATTAATTCAAACAATATGCTGTTGCCTTGAATAGTTTAAGAAGCGTTACAGCAGGTGAGTAACGTTAGCCAACTGATTGGACCGATAGTTGGCCACTGTCGCACCAGAAACCAGCCGTTAAGTTGGCTAGCTGACGTTGCGTGACAGTTGTCGCTGGTGGTGGTTTGACATATCGGGGATTGACCTTGTGCCCATTTTTCTTTTACATATGCAACTAAATCATTTCAGAAATCCCGCTGGGTCACTGTGCGCTTTAAACTCATTAACTGGTATGAGTACATGGTAATTCCCTTTCAACGGGAGTCAAATCTCTATCTTATTCATTTCAGCATGCTTATGTCCAGTTCAGGAAAGCGAGCCGGCTCCACTGGAATGTTCTAGCTGCCGTTTCCTGTCGGCCATGTTAGAATATCACTGCTATCACTAATGCTATACCGTTAGTTATCTGGCTTGTAAATAATGTTTGTACGACCACGGTACTTTGCGGCACTGGCATGCCGTTGTTGTCTTTTGTCTACTCTGGTCGCGGGTGTTGGGTGGCTATCTTATGGCACAGTCAACTATTATTGGTGCCAGGGCGTGTTAATGCCCAACGAGTCGATGGCTAGCTAGTTGACATTAGCTAACGTTAGCCATCTCTGACAGGCCTGTTGCATGTTGTCCATCAGTCAACGTGAAGCCACGCAGCAACTTGATTATGAATTGATAAAGATACTGTTTGCTGCAGCTAAACAGCCACTGTAACTATCGACCTTACGTTTGCTGGCAGCTATGTTAATGCTAATAAGCGAGAGCATCATCTCTGTATAATAAGTGAAGCGTATGCAGCAGACGCTTGTGTGTGCTGTGCCCACAGACGAGGGCAGGCAGCACCATTGAATTTGAAGCCCCACGTTGACACAGCCGTGCCCATATGAGTAACGCATAGACCTATTTGTGGTTCACTGCCACTTCAAATGTATGTCATATATGCTGCTGTGAGCCCTTTTTTTTCTTTCTTTTTTTTTTACATCTTGCAGCAACTGGTATTTGATGTCAGATCAGATAATGTCAACAAAGTTAACGGCTAATAGTATGCAGTTGACCATTGTGAGGTATAATACATGTCCATAATTTGTTAAATACAGTGAGCGCCTAGCTCATCTTGGAATGTGTTAGGAGATACATATCCAGGCAACACTATAAATGTAAACTAGATGGCACTTACCCTGTCTGTCTCGCTGCTCTGGACAAAGTTGCTGGACAACCTAGCTTTCTTAACATTGAATGCTGCAATGGTTTATCAGAAAATACTAAAGTTACCTTTGAACACAATAAATGTTATGTTATCAGATTATAGTGCATATTTGTGGTTTGTATAGGACACCATTTTAAATCTGTGGTTAGCAGAGACAAAGTTTTAATTCCAAATGTGGTTGATGTGTATAATTCATACTTGGACTCATTTTAAATATGAGTATGATCGTAGGTACAGCATCTAAATCATTTTTCAGATTTAGTGACTTTAGGGTCCTATATTGCTTATCATACAAAGAAATACTTTACCAAAATTTAGATTTTTGTACTACTAGTAAATCTTTGCATCACTTCTATTTTCCATAATTGGGAAAGTTCATATGAATTGACACAGCATTCTTGTAAGTCTTTGACCAGTTATAGCAGTTTTCTGCAAACTAGTGGAAAGAATGGTTGAGGTGTTGTGTTATTTCAGTATAAACTGATTTTATTTCCCCTTTCAGGCAATAAAAAAGTAAACATCACTGAGGAGGAGGGTGAGAAGAATCCACATCTATCTGATACTGTTGGTATGTCACATCCCCCCAACAGCAATGGTAACCGACACACAAGTAATGCAAATGTGAAGCAGAAGTCCACACAAAAGCTGTACACGACTGTTCAAAAAGTGAGCAGCAAAGGCTTGGACCATAAGAAAAATATGGACCTTAAACATGACAAGGAAAAGGCTCTGGATTTGAATTATCATGAGGGCCCACTTTTGGATAAGAAAGACTCAATGTTGCTTCAAAATGGTATTGTAAACTGTGGCTTAATTACAAATGGCTATTCTAGCAAGGACAATGATGGCAGCGGCTCCGAAGGTGGATATACTACTCCGAAGAAACGCAAGGCCAGATGCAACAACGGCAAGAACACTGATTATGTGATAAGAGAAAAGGAGAAAGACATGCAGCAGGGCAACACTACACAAGAGCACGGTGCTTTTATTCTTGACACAACTGAGAAGGGAGTGACTTCTAGACTGGATGGCGTTAGAGTCGCCCATAAAATAGATGCTCAGTCAGCAGCTAGACGGGCTGTTGCATCAGAGGCTTCAATGGGTGAATCTCAGAGGAAAAACTCTGATGGCAAAACAGTTGGCACCTTTGGTAAAAAGACTGAGGAAAGGCACAAAGCCAAGCTTTCCTCACCTTCAAAAGAAGACTCATGGACTTTGTTCAAGCCCCCTCCTGTATTTCCTGTGGACAATAGCAGTGCAAAAATTGTTCCCAAGATCAGTTATGCAAGTAAAGTAAAAGAGAACCTCAACAAAGTAGCTCAAGGTGGAGGAGAGGCACTGCCGCCTCCTGTTAGACTGTCACAGGTCCCTATGTCTGCTATGAAAACTATCACCTCAGCTAGCTTTACTAATGGCCCTGTTTCTGGAAACGGAAACAACTGCCCATCAGTGGGTACCTTCTTTGCTCCTGCTGCTAGTAGTATTCAAACCGCCCCATCTATCCCAAGTGGCGAGAATGTAGCATCTCCTTTGGAAAGTAACTGTAGCTCTACGACCAGTCCTGTAGATGAAGCATATGAGCTTAGAAAGTGTACTCTTTTAATTTACCCTTTAAATATGCAACCTGTGCTCCCTAGTGCTCGTCATCTTGACCCCCCAGCTGCTCAGACAAATCAGAAAGCCTTGGGAGATATCTTCCAGAATCAGTGGGGGCTTTCTTTCATCAATGAGCCCAACTTGGGACCAGAAGGAGGGGGTGGCCAGGTGCCTGCAGAGGACAAGTCTACTGTGGTCACACCTCAAAGCGAGTGTCAGGCTGTTGCAGCCAAGGCTGCCCAGCCCTGCTTTGATGTAAGCCCATCATTCTTAGAGCCTGGCACTTTGGCTCAAGACCCTGAGAAAAGGACTTGTGCCCCTTGCAATGTGTCTAATACATGTTCTCCTGCTTGTTTGATGAGTGAGGGGGAGAACAAGCTGCAACCATGTGGCCAGGAAAAGACAAAAGTTGAGGCCAAGGGTGCAGGTTCTGCTGTGTTGGCCCCCAGTAAAGCCAACGGTGCTAAGCCTGCACAGGGCCAGCTAACCACTGTGCTGTTTGGCTCATCGAAACAACAGGCCCACTCTAAAGACATTGGCAGAAGGTGTAGCTGGTCCTTTGATATTAAAGCTGCTGTCACTTATCACACTAAAGGTAACTATGACTATCTAATTTATTAAGAACTTGTATAACCATTTAAGTTGTAATCCTTAATTTAATTCCTGGTTGATTTGGATTTATTGGTGGTAACGGCAAGTGTTGTTTAATACTACAGCAAACACTCAATGAACAGCTACTTTGTCAGAAATACAAGAGAAGAGCAACTGGTTCATCAGTTTACAAACTTGCATTGTTTTAGTATAGGCGTCCGTCAATAATATTTGCATCTCAGAGTTTTTCCTGGCTCAGAATAGGCTGTCAAACACTTCATCTCCTGCATTCTGGTAAAGTAATATGCAGTAATTTATTGTGGAAATGTTGTGATTAATTTAAAGGAAAACACAAAATGCAGGTGGCAGGTATTCAAAATATAATGCAGTAAGGCTCTCATGCATTCTGTATGGCTTTCAAATGCGATTTTAATTGCACATTTTACCTCGCTAACGATAATTTAAAAGAAATTCACATTTGGCGACTGGCGAGTGTTAATTTCGGACACCGCACACGCGGTAGAATGTTTTTAAGGAGAAAGTAGGCCTATCAACAGAAACAAACAAATCAAAATCAAAATTATCGTCATGGGAAAAATACGTCGATAACAGCTTCAGAATTTCGATGTCGATACATTTTCGATTAATCGTCCAGCCCTATTGCTGAGTCAACACACATGTATGATTTAGGCCTCATTCACACAGCCTGCGTTGGCCGTCAGGCGATCCGGCAAAAACGCAGGTCTTTCCATTCATTTTGAATTGGGGTATTGCCGCAGGGGGGGGCATTCAGAAAAACGCAGCGGGCTTTCAAAGTTGAGACCGACCCCACGTCACGCTGCGGTAGCCAATCATGTAACCGGCGATCAGACTTCTCAGTGTGTTTTCACGAGGTGTGAGAATCCCATACAGTAAACGGGAAACATCACTGCCTTTATCGCTGCCACAAGAAAGTTTTAAAACACTATGAGGGTAAAACACGATACACAAGCACTGAACAGCCCGGGAGTTTGTGTAATAGCTGAATGTTCCCTGCAACAACAAAGCACTTGCTATGTCTCCCTCATCTCTTTTCTTTCTCTCTCTCCTGTGAAATAAAGCTGCCCTTATGTGCGTTCGGAAACGTGAGATCTGTAAACAGTCTGACGGAAAACAGTCGTGAAATATAAAGTTTACTTGTGCTACATTGGGAGGTTAAATAACACAACAAGACGTCACACAAATGAGGTGTTTGATAAGTAACATTCCCACCGCAACACAACCCTGCGGAAATTGCTTTTTTTGGTCTGAACGTAGCTTATGTCTTCCCTCCTCTTTTGTGTCTTTTTGTTTGTGGAAGTAACATCTTCAACTGTGCATTTGGCACCTATTCACGTTAATGATACATTAATTCATTTTTAATTAATTATTATTTTTGCTCAGTTGTTATGTTTGTAATTGCAATATGGTAGTGGCTTATTGTCCAGAAATGTTAACTTCACCATCTCCAATAGCTCACAGCCGCTTCTCTGCAACCTGTGTTCCGCTATCTACGTGGAGATGCTGGAGAAGGAGGTGGCTAACGCAATTTGACAGCCCAAAGAGCTGGACAGCCTGACTCTGGCCGTTAAATTTGAGATTAAATACTACAGTTAGAACTACCGGCAGAATCCGGTACATTCAGACTCTGGACGGTAAAACTGAGATCCCATTAGTGCTAGCTTGACAGCGGAGGCTTCAGGTCCAGTCAAAACAATGCCTAGCTGGCTTATCGGCACCAGCTGCACGTGTAAGATATAGAGAGGGGAGTTGACTGCTGGAAGTCAAAGACGTTTTGGCACTTGTGATTTTCCATTGGTGCTGTCTAAAACCTCTTTAGAGGGCACCACCCTGCATCTGCCATCTAATTTCAGTAGAAAAAGTTTTCACAAAGTTTTTTTATGATTGTTGTGGGCAAAAATCCTTGATTATGCGGCACGTTTTCTTAAAAAATGCGATGGAATATGTGGGATATTTATGCAATTTTATGCAATGAAATTGCGGGAACTTGCAAAAACTGCAGTTTCATCATGGCTTCATCGTGCAGCTTTTCGATGATGTTCACGTCGCGTAATTATGTCACTTCATAACGTTCCCATGGCAACGGGAAAATGGCTGCTCTTGTGTGAAGTAAACGCAACATTTTTCAACTTTCTGCTTAGATATATGTGACTTTTTTGCAACGAAAATGCGGGGATTATGAAATCATGCAAGCCCCGCATATTTTGCGCGGAAATCGGCAATTTATGCGGCGAAAGTGCGGCAGAGGTATGCAGCCTGTTGCATGCAACTTTGCATCTAACAGTTCACTGTGGCTGCTCCCACTTGTCCCATTGCTTTGCAATAATAAAAAAGAAAGACAAAATGTGGTTAGCGCTAAACTCTGTGACAAATACATTGCGTATTTGGTGAGCCCCTGGTTTGGCAGTTGAATGCTTTTAATGTGAAGCATTTGGAAATGTTCAGTTTGGATTAGCACTAACTTAACACAGGTCTGATTTGACTGTCGGCGAGTGAAAAGTAAACCATGAGGCTGATATTGATTAGATAGAATTACAAACCGTATCTCTGCATTTTTAGGAGAAGCATAGTGTCCTGTCAATCCCTCATGCGTGTGAAGGAAATTTTAATCTAAAATTTTAATGTTTTACTAACATTTTAAGGATTATAACTAAGCACTGTCAAGTCTCAAGAGATTTGATGTGCTGAATGAATGAAACAACAAATTTAATAAAGATGTTTAAATAGGTCTTTAAACTAGAAGACATATCGCATTTTCTGAAAATATTAATGCTGAAATAATATGCTTTTTTTTTCCTTCAACAGAAATGGAATTTATTTTCAACTTGCAAAAACAAGGTAAACTAAACTTGTTCTCACTTTTTCCTAACCTCTATTTTTAGAAATGTTTAGGCAGTTCAGATTTCTCAACAAGAATTGGACCTAGAAATGTTCTGGCATATGACACATATTTGTGAAACCTATCAACAACGATAATGGGTGGGGGGTCAGGCCTTAAGTTACTTATATTTATAAGTGTGTGAAACCAAGGGCATGAATGTTTTGGTTCTGTTCCAAATGGGATGTAAATGTAGAAAAACAAAAGGAATTAGTTTTTATCTTTTACTCAAATGAATTTAGAGTACCTTATTGTGACCTCTAGTACTTGCAGTGATTGTGACATTTCAAAATACTTTTGTCTCCAAAACCGTGCTGCCTATGCAGCTCTTGCGGCACATAGTCAACATCAAAACATGGAGGATCTAGACTATACATTTCTGTTAATGGAGTTATACTTACTCACAATATGACCTTTATATTAGTAAGTTAGCCTGGTGTGTGCCTGTGACACTTTTTTTTCTTCTTTTCTATGCCGTTACAATCAAATTATTAGTGTGCATGTACACCTGTTGACTGACTTTAATTCATAAATATTTGGTAACCTGATCCTGAAGCTTCTAAAGCTAACTCCATGCTATGAATTACTCTACATGAATAAAATGTTCCAGTTAGGCTGTATGGCAGCATGTGGCACAGAGGCTGCATTAATGCCTTCAGCCAGCCTCTCCAGGGTAGTCAGCGGTATATCATGGACTAACATAATTGAAAGACAAAAGGCCACATTTGTTGTATTACTAAACAGCATAAACATAAACAACCCAAGGTAATCACCTACAGAAACATGGTTAAAATGGTCGTGACATACTGCTGGTGTATGGTCCTCTGATACTGCAGTCATGCCAGCTGGCAAGTGAAATGCAGCAGTTATTCCAAACAGTCTGTTGATACCAACACAGACATGAGTTCAATGAGATGTGAGGCTATGTTAGCTTAATATTCAACCACCAGATAGAATGAAATATGTCAGTATTACTAGCCATTATTACTAGGGCTGGGTTTTGTTTGAAACTTTTTGGTACTTGTGCCAATAGTTCCGTTTCTATGCCAATATCAAAACGGTACAGACGTGACTTGGAGAAGTATAAAAAAAAAAAAGTCAACAAAAACCTTTTTTTCATTTTACAAAAGAAGCCAACGTTCTCAAATGTTAAGTAATGTTAAGTAAAGTAGTATTCAAGAAGGTTAATTAGGTTAAATAAAATGCCTGTTGCTTCACATTTTATGTGTTGATGTCAGAGGTCTGATTACTGATATGTTGAATAATCTAACCGTTTCTTCCCCCTCTGCTGTAGATCCAAAAAGAGTAGTGGTTTATGATGAGACCAAGGATGGACCTGATCAGTGAGGTAGATGGGCTAAAGTACTTCTCTTCTGAGTGCTACGATGATCTACCTTGGGAATCATAAATCCTGTTGGACAGATAAAGTGACAACTGTGAAAACATTGATAGTTTAGCATGACAGATTTTCCTTGGAATCTCCGGTGGAATAACCGACTTCTTTCGGGGGCATCAGACAAACACGCACACACTCCGGAAGGACGTTAAAGGAGTTGATCTGTGCCTCTCCAACACGATAAATGGAACTTTGGAGCTGTGATAGTTGTTTGTCTCATGGCTCTTTAAGGATGATGTTCAGGAGTTCAACAAAGGAAGGTGTGATGGATTGCACCTCCCTAAGCCTTTATCCTGTTGAACTGCGGCAGCCGTCAGTCTGACTATGGGATGCCTCAGTCATTTTCTTTCTTCACGCATTCAAATGAGTTCATTGGATATGTTAGACTTTATACATACACATCTGTGTGCAAGCTTGAATTCATCGTGGAAGAAAGGAGAACACACTTTGCAAAGAATGCCTTGGAAGTTATGGAATTAAGATTGTTAAGAGTTGAACTGTAAGTTAAGTGGAAGCTCATAGGTGAGGCCCCATCCAGGAAGGGAAAACCTTGTCTTAAGTCCTTTAGGGAAAATCAGAGCCCAGAAATTAAACACTTGCTTTTTTCTTTTATACTGTTTTGTCTGCCCTAACATGAGTGTTATCTGCACTGCAGTTTGACCCCAGAGCACAGGTACAGAAGTGCCCAATTTAAAGAAAAGCTACGCCCCTTCATTTCATTGTTTATTTACAGGTGTACTCAAGATTTTAAAATCAGGTCTCCGTTAAAGGCAAAAGCTTTTCATCTTAAAGCTTTTAATACATTTCATGCAGATTGTTATAAGGTCAGTGTAGACTATTCTTAAATTCTGATTCATATAAGTCTATGAATCCTGATTTTAGGAATTAACTGAGTGACACATTAAGAGGCATTGCTACCAATAAGGTCTTCTGCGATTTGTGCTATTTGTTCAGCAGCAAGACTCAGGATGTCTATACAGATTGTTTTTACTGCATTTATTTCTATGTGAAAACTGTTCAATTCCTCTTTTCAAAGGAACATGAGTTGCATTTTACAACTTAGATTTTTTTGTTTTCCTGACTCAGCATTTGGTCTTTACTTTTCTGTCTTATGTCCATTGTTTTTCTTGCATGGTTTCTTGTGGAAATGAATGAGTCATAGGTCACTGTTCATCGCCATACAAAGATAACGGCAACACAACAACAATTGCAATACTAATCTAGGTTCCCCGACTAGCCACTTTGTCAAACTGTGTTGAAATGTGAAAATGAGTTGTACTATTATGTTTTTACTGTTGATAACATTTTACATTTGCAAACCAGTGTGCAATAACACCGTGTGATCCATACAATGTGTGAAATGGGTTATATGGAGCTACAAAATCATCACCCAAGATGCTGGTGGGGTTTGTTCAAAATCTTCAAGGTGCGTTTTCAGTTTGTTGCGCAAATTCTTAAGTGGTTTTTGCTAAAGAGCTCATATTGAAATATCTAATTAAATCTAGGGAGCCCAAATTTGCTAACTGCTAACTGGCCAGCTGTGACTTACCTTTCATCACCATCTCCAAATCAGGATTGGGTTATTCAACGTAACAAAGGAACTGTCCAGGTTTTTTTTTCTCTAGAAGATATGATTTGGTTAATGTGTGGATTACTAGCACTTTATGTAAACTAATTGCTTTTATCTTTTAATTACTAGAGAGAGATATATATGTACTGACTGAGAAATACTCCTTGAAAGAATGGCTCTGGGCTGTTACTTTTCAGAAAAAACAAGTTGAGAAATACAAATTTATTATATGTAACTCAGGTAGTGTTGATAAAGCCATGACTCTGTTAAGTATTGTTTTTGCCAAATGGCCCCTGCCATGTTATGTTCTAAAATTGGAATTGTTGAATTGGAGTCCAATTATATAGTCTCATATGATGTTGTGACAAAACACCAAATACTTTTGAGGAAAACTGTCGCTGTCATTGTCATTTTGGGCTCTAAAAATATAAGTTTTCCTGTTTATTTACCCTTTTAAAAAAAAAAAAAAAAAAAAAAAATGGCTCCATGTGCCGTTTTCTATGTATACTAGACTGTAATCTTGCAATTTTTGATGGTTCATTTTCTCCCTCGTGTTCATAGTGAAGCACCTCTTGATTTCTTATTGCTGAACGTCAGTGGTGTTTCTATTGGGGGGCTACACTCTGGGTATGAGCTTTCAAGTACACTTCTTTCCACTGTGTCCTGATTAGGCAGCGCTGCAGCTTGTATTCATGTGCAGAGAGGGAAAGTCATAACTGCAGCCAGTTCTTGACATTTAACTTCCACGTCTAATCTCAGTCAGCTCTCTGGTATTTAAAATGCTTTGTTTTTTGGCTTCAATTGTACAGCGTGTGATGGATGAGTGTATTATCAAATGCTGCCCTCTGAATAAGAACAATTGTGTTGGCTTTGGTGTATGACAAAGCAAGGGCATTTGAGGAGATATTGCCCATTAGCATTTAGACTTTTATGTTTTTCTGTGCTTGTGGAAATTGACATTTTATCTGGCATTAAGTTACACAAAACTCTTAGTTTCTTTTCTTCTAATTGCCCATGATCCATCGACAAAGTGACATAATCAGGTTCCCATATGGTAAAGGCAAAATTGTTAAGGCTGAAAGCATTATCAGCTGACAGTGATGCATCTGTAGGCTTCTAAATGTAAAACAGGGTGATCAAAATGAGTAGTATGTGATGTTACTGTAGTCTTACATTTTAAAATATTTTTGTCTTGCTTTTTGAGAGTATGGTCCTGTACAGGGATATCAAGAGAATCTCCTATTCTCCCACCCCCAAGGCTCCTCTTTTTGAAGCACTTAATACAGCAAAAAGGCTATGTTGAATATGCATTTATAAAGATAGAACTATTATCTAGCATTGTAGCCTGCAAACCAAAAACAGGTTCTTGAAGTTAATCAGTGATTTGGGAGGGTGGCGAGGGGGGGTCGAATGACTGACTGTTGGTGTGCTGAGAAAGTAGCCTGAAAATGTGGAGTTTATATTTCCACCCCCTCAGGATGTGCAATCACCTCAAGGACTCTGGTGCAGGTTGTGTGAGTGACAAGTTTGGCCTCGTTTTGTGGGTGTGTGCATAGCGAGTTCTTCCTATAATATGCAAGTTTCTCGTATTTTTCAAATCCCCCCCCCTCCCCCCCAACCTTGTTTCAAGTTCAGGTGCCTGTGTGGAAAAAAATATACTTTTACAGCAATTTAGATTGTTTAAAATCTGCTTCCAGCATATATCCGTGCCATTTTTTTATTTCTTCTTTCTTTCGTAACATTTGCAATGCTGTTTAAGTTTTCTTACAGCTAATCCTAATTTCTTCTTTTCTTTTCATAAGCAACATGGACGCAGCTGAAAGCAATTAGCATTTTATGTGTTTTGTAGTTTTTGAAATTGTCATGGCTTGTGTTCAGAATTGTGTGACCTAAAAGCCAAAATCAGTTTAAATGGGACGGATGACAGCCGCTTGCTGGCGTATACTCATGCCAGCCCATTGTCAAGATAATGTCTGAAGTAGCACAGAACTGATTTAACAAATTAATGTTTTACCATGTTTTTAAAAAGGTTTTATTTTTGAGTTATAACCTAATTTATCCATAGATTCACAATTAGGATGAGACTGAAAGGAATAAATGATACAGAAAATTAAGATGTCTAATTTTTCGTAAGTTTTAGATGATTTAGTTACTGATAAAGGCTGATATAGAACTATTATTTTCCCCCAATAGCACCAATGTTACTCTTTTCCAGCAGATTTTCTACAAATTACTTTAACTAATTACTTTAAATAGTTGTGATGGAGTGATGAGCATTGAAACACCCTGCATCCCAGAGTTCCTCTTAATATATTTTTTATTTGTAGTGATGTTGATCATGTTGTGAGCGTGAGTGAGGTATTAACGTGCGGTTCAACAGCTCTGAAATCTGCTTTCGCCAAAGGTACACTACTCAGATATTCAGCTAGTGAATGGCAAGCGCACAGACTGGGGGGGGGGGGGGGGGACGTTCTTGATGATGTCATAACCAGCTTTTTGACATCGTGCTGGGTTTGGTGGAGTTTTTAGTGAAGAAAAGTCACTACTGTAGCAGCTGAATGTCACTTTGAGTGTGTTGTTATACGGTGTGAGAGAGGAGCAATCTTCAAAAGATAAATACCGAAAGTGCTGCTTCTTCATCCAGTAATCAATCGTCTGTAATGGGAAATGCTGGACTTTGGTGTTTGTGCTCTACTTAAAAACTGTCCCTTCCTTTTAAGCTGTCATTGCCTCTCGTGGAAATGTTTTAATTTAGGGGGCTTTTTGTTTTATTCAATGACACCTCAGAGGTACAGTGTTTATGATTCCACACATGAATAAAGAAAAAAAAGGGGCAACATGTAGGTTCAGTCATGAAAAGAGGCGATATGTTGCGCCCAGTCATCGTTTTGTTTCTCTGTCATCTCAAAAGGATGTTGTGCTTGTTGATGCATTTTCTTTTGGTCTGCTCCTCATCACTTTTACATCTCTTGCCCCCCTAAAATATGAGGCAACAGCATTTCTTTGTTAAATGTCTTACAGGTTGACATTTAAGTTTTTAAGTGAGCAGTCTGTTTATTTAATTTTTGTTTGGAATTTAACAGAAGTGTCACATTACAATGTTCATTTTTTTTTTAAAGCATGATAATAACCCTCAAATTCCAAACAATGTAATAGAGTCGATATAAAAAAAAAAAAAAACTTCCAGTGTTCACAATTTTAGTTTCCATTAAAATGTCAAGTTTTCATGAATAATTCTGTGGTTTGTGTGTGGTGTCCTGTATTTCTGATGTCAGTGTGAACTGTAAACAGTGGTCGGTCAGATTCTGTTCACATATTGCAAACCGACAGTATATTGGTTTACCATGACAAGTCATCTTTATCACATGTTCACTATCACAAATAAATTCAAAATTTTAAATACACCTGTAACTCTCTTCAAGACCGGCCTCAAGATCAGGTAATCTAGCAGGACCCATGTCGATGGATACATCCCACCACAGCTAAAACACAATAACTAAGTACATTTACTTATAATGTACCCAATTGTGAGATACTTCTTTACTTGGATATATATGTTATGCCACTTTATACTTCTACTCCACTACATTAGTGTACTGGAAATAGTGAACTTTTTACTCCACTACTGTACATTTATTTAAGAGCTTTAATTACTAGTTAAGATTTTTCACCCAAAACGTACAGTATGATCACCTTTGAAATTATGATACAAAAGCCTGCTTTTCAGCGCAAATCGTTTTTTATTAAAATCAGTTTTCATTTCTCAAAATCCTAATGCAATGATGCGCCTTATACTTTTTTTATTTCAAGATGCAGTCGATTCTTTAGACATGTTCTTTTGAATTTAACAAAGGCTGAAAGTGTAATGAATGTTTTTTCGCTTGGAAAATAGTCTTTTTGGAATCATCTAGTTGTCTTTTTAAGACTTACACTAGATTGAACTGCACAACAGTAGTCTTTAAAGTAGTTAAATAAGCTCCACCTTAAACTGGCTACAACAGTAAAATGCTACTTACACATGAATACACAAGTACTAATAATCCCCTAATATAATTATTAATAAAACTATGAAATAAGCCATTCTACAGTACTTTAGGTTACTTTTAGTGCATTTTTGCTTAAAATACTATTTTAATACAGGACTTTGATGTATTTTAAATGGTTGTATTATCACTTTTACTCAAGTAATACTCATAATTTTGTTAGCACTTTTTAAAACACAAAGTTACAATATACATGTACAAGCACACATACAAATAAAAGTACACATGCAAATACACATACAAATATATGGTACATAGCACACAACCAAAATAAACAAAGGCCAGCAAGACTAACTAGAAAATGCATTTTCTGCAGAAAATACTTGTGAATGCTGAAAAGCTAAATTGCTAAAGCTAAACTGGATTGCTGGCATAATTGCATAAGAAGGAGGTGAAGTGGTAAGAAAGGTGGGAATGATTTTAATTAGTATGAATTTCATTGAAATGTTGAATAATACCAATAATGTATCAAACAAAAGTGGAATATTTAAAGTTTTTTTAAAAGACGTCGCTACACTGAATTGCTTGTGTAAGAAGGTGGAGTAGGTAAAGTGGAAAAGTGCATATGGTTCTAATTAATAAGAATGTCTTTAAAAAGCAGAATAATACCAATATGGTATGAAAGTTTTTGTAAAAGCTGATGCTAAACTGAATTGCCGGCTTGAATTTGGATGAAGAAGTAACTGAAAGAGTAATGAATGAGTTGGTAAAATGGGAAATGGGTGGGTCAAATTAGGAAATCTCAATCAGATAATAGCACAAAAACTGTAAACGATATCAAAATGCTTAAATGACATCTCTAAGTGAAAGTATTTAGGAGGAGTAGCATTTCGAAGTGGAAGAAACCAAAGAAGATTTGAAGATTGCTCCATTGACTTTCAATGTAAAAAAAAAAAGAAAAAGAAATAGCTTAATATTTTAAATAAATGGTTGGATACAAGCACACATGTCCTTAAAGAGCTGAACATTTTAATATTTCAATGTTTTTGTAATTGAAAGTATGCAGAAGTAGTAGGCGACCGAAAATCGTATGGAAGAAACGGATGACAGTACTGTGAATGCTGCTATATCAGCATTCACAAAATATGAAAAGAAGCACGTTGGTATTGCAGCACATCAGCACACTAAATCAAGTCATGAAAATGTCATAGTGTAGTATGTTGAAAAAGTAATAAAAAAGTCATAGTATATTATATCTAAAAGAGTCATAGTATAGTATGTCGAAAAAAGTGATAAAAAAAGTCTTAGTTTAGCATGTTGAAAAAATTCATAGTATAGTATGTCAAAAAAAGTGATAAATAAGTCATAGTATAGTATGTTGAAAAAAGTGATAAAAAAGTCATAGTATAGTATGTCAAAAAAGTGATAAAAAGTCATAGTATAGTATGTCGAAAAAAGTGATCAAAAAGTCATAGTATAACATGTTGAAAAAAGTCATAGTATAGTATGTCGAAAAAAGTGATAAAAAGTCATAGTATAGTATGTCGAATAAAGTTATAAATAGTGATGGCATAGTATTTTCAAAAAGGACATTAAAAATTCATAGTATGCTTTGCACAAAAAAGGGATGAAAAAGTCATAGTATAGTATGTCGAAAAAAGTGCTAAAAAAGTCATAGTATTGAATGTTGAAAAGTATCATATGTTGTATGTATGTCGAAAAAAGTGATGAAAAAGTCTTATAGCGTGTCGAAAAAAAGTGATAAAAAAGTGATAGAATAGCACGTAGAAAAAAGTGAAAAAAAGGTCTTAGTATAGCATGTTGAAAAAATTCATAGTATAGTATGTCAAAAAAAAGTGATAAATAAGTCATAGTATAGTATGTCGAAAAGAGTGATAAAAAGTCATGGTATAGCATGTCGAATAAAGTTATAAAAAGTGATTGCATAGTATTTTCAAAAAGGACATTAAAATTTCATAGTAGAGTAGGCTTTGCACAAAAAAGGGATGAAAAAGTCATAGTATTGTATGTCGAAAAAAGTGATAAAAAGTCATAGTATAGCATGTCGAAAAAAGCCCCATGTTGGCTGAGTCCAGCAGTGGCACAGGGTTCGAATCCGACCTGCTGCCCTTTGCTGCGTGTCATCCCCCATTTCTCTCCCCCTTTCATGTCTATCCACTTTCAAATAAAGGGAAAAGCCCCAAAATAAAAATGAAAAAAGTCATAGTATAGTATGTCAAAAAATGTGATAAAAAGTGATAGCATAATATTTCGAAAAAAAGCCATTAAAAAGTCATAGCATACTAGGCTATGCACAAAAAGGGATGAAAAAGTCATAGTATAGTATGTCGAAAAAAGTCTGGAAGGAAATGCAAAATCCACACAAACTGTCCAAGCCCTGACTAGGGACCGATCTAAGGGTCAGAATGTAGCGTGCCTATTTGTAGCTGTGTGAACCACTACACCACCATGATCACAATTGAAATGTGCTGAAAACAGTCATAGTTTAAAAAGGCAAAAATAGTGATGAAGTCAGAGTTTAGATTGTTGAAAAAAGTCCTAGTATAGTATGTCGAAAAAAGCGATAAAAAAGTCATCGTATAATATGACGAAAAAAGTCATAAAAAGGTCATAGTATAGCATGTCGAAAAAGATTCATAGAATAGTAGGTAGAAAAAAGTTATGAAAAAGATATAGTATAGCATGTCGAAAAAAGTGATAAAAAAAGTCTTAGTATAGTATGTCGAAAAAAGTCTGGAAGAAAATATACACTAATTGTCCCAGCCCTGACTGGGGATCAATCCAATGGTCAGACTGTAATGTGTCTTTGTGTTTCTGTGTGAACCACTACCCCACCATGACCACAAGTGAAATATGCTGAAAACCATCATAGTATAAAATTGCAAAAATAGTGATGAAGTCAGAGTTGGAAAAGGTGATTAAAAAAGTCATAGTATAGATTGTTGAAAAAAGTCATAGTATAGTATGTCAAAAAAGTGATAAAAAGTCATAGTACAATATGTCAAAAAGGCCATTAAAGCGTCTAATATAGCAGGCTATGCACAAAAAAAGGATGAAAAAGTCATAGTATAGTATGTAGAAAAAAGCCTGGAAGAAATATTGTCATATTGTAGTATGATGAAAAAAGTGATACAAAATGTCATTGTATAGTATGTCGAAAAAAGTGATAAAAAAGTGATAGAATAATATGTCGAAAAAAGTGATTAAAAGGTCTAGCATAGTAAGTTGAAAAGAGTGATGAAAATGTCATAATATAGCATGTGGAACAAAGTCATAGTATAGTATGTCGAAAAAGTGATTAAAAGGTCATAGTATAGCATGTCGAAAAAAGTCATAAAAAGGTCATAGTATAGCATGTCGAAAAAAGTGATGAAAAAGTCATAGTATAGTATGTCGAAAAAAGTGATGAAAAGTGATATCATAATATTTCCAAAAAGGCCATTAAAAAGTCATAGCATACTGGCTATGCACAAAAAAGGGATGAAAAAGTCATAGTATAGTATGTCGAAAAAAGTCTGGAAGATAATGCAAAATAGACACAAACTGTCCCAGCCCAGACTGGGGATCGATCCAAGGGTCAGACTGTAATGTGTCTATTTGCAGCTGTGTGAACCACTACACGACCATGACCACAATTGAGATATGCTGAAAACCGTCTTACTATAAAATGGCAAAAATAGTGATGAAGTCAGAGTTGAAAAAAGTGATAAAAAAGTCATAGTATATTATGTCGGAAAAAAGTCATATTGTAGTATGACGAAAAAAGTGATACAAAATTCATAGTATAGTATGTCAAAAAAGTGATAAAAAGTGATAGTATAATATGTCAAAAAAGTGATAAAAAAGTCATAGTATAGTATGTCGAAAAAACTGATTAAAGGTCTAGTATAGTATGTCAAAAAAAGTGATGAAAATGTCATAATATAGCATGTGGAACAAAGTCATAGTATAGTATGTCGAAAAAAGTGATGAAAATGTCATAATATAGCATGTCTAAAAAAGTCATAGTATAGTATGTCAAAAAAGTGATAAAAAGGTCACAGTATAGCATTTCTAAAAAAGTCATAGTATAGTATGTCGAAAAAGTCATAAAAAGGTCATAGTATAGCATGTCGAAAAAAGTGATGAAAAAGTCATAGTAAAATATGTCGAAAAAGTGATAAAAAAGTCATAGTACATTAGGGGTGGGAATCACCAGAAGCCTTACGATACAATATCATACTTATGTCACGATACAATATTATTGCGATTTTAAACATATTGCAATATTCTGCGATATATTGCAATTCATTACCTTTTTTCCAACTTCCAATTTTTCCCAACTTCAAACGATGTCCCCAAAAGGAAATTTTGTCAACATCTGTTTTATCTAAAAATATATATTTCTCTGTTTGTTCATCTCACTTCAATTGTATTGCTCCAAAATGGGATTGTCAAGCAGACAAACTGACCAACACATATATAATAAAAGATCAATACTTGGCGTCTGTGTATTGATACAGTATTGCCACAGAAAATATTGCGATACTATGCTGTATCGATTTTTCCCCCCACCCCTATAGTATAGTATGTCGAAAAAGTGATAAAACGATAGTATAATATTTCCAAAAAGGGCATTAAAAAGTCATAGTATAGTAGGCTATGCACAAAAAAGGGATGAAAAAGTCATAGTATAGTATGTCGAAAAAAGTCTGGAAGAAAATGCCAAATATACAAAAGCTGCCCTAGCCCAGGCTGGGGATCAATCCAAGGGTCAGACTGAAATGTGTATATTTGCAGCTGTGGGAACCACTATGCCACCATGACCACAATTGAAGTAGGCTGAAAACAGTCATAGTTTAAAATGGCAAAAGGAGTGAAAAAATCATAGAATAGTATGTTGAAAAAAGTAATTAAAAGGTCATAGCACTGCATGTTGAAAAAAGTCAAAGTATAGGATGTCGAAAAAAGTGATAAAAAAGTCATAATATAGAATTACGAAAAAAGTGATGAAAATGTCATAGTGTAGTATGTCGAAAAAAGTGATGAAAATGTCCTAATGTAGCATGTGGAACAAAGTCATAGTATAGAGTTTGAAAAAGTGATAAAAAGGTCATAGTATAGTATGTCTAAAAAAGTCATAGTATAGTATGTCGAAAAATGTGATGAAAAGTGATAGCATAATATTTCCAAAAAGGCTATTAAAAAGTCATAGTATAGTAGGCTATGCACAAAAAAGGGATGAAAAAGTCACAGTATAGTATGTCGAAAAAAGTCTGGAAGAAAATGCAAAATATACACAAAGTGTCCAAGCCCTGACTGGGGATCAATCCAAGGGTCAGACTGTAATGTGTTTATTTGCAGCTGTGTGAACCACTACGCCACCATGACCACAACCAAAATATGCTGAAATCTATCTTAGTATAAAATGGCAAAAATAGTGATGAAGTCAGAGTATATTATGTCGAAAAAAGTAATATTGTAGTATGACGAAAAAAGTGATACAAAATGTCATAGTATAGTATGTCGAAAAAAATGATAAAAAAAAGTCATAGTATAGTATGTCAAAAAAGTGATAAAAAGTGATAGTATAATATGTAAAAAAAGTGATAAAAAAAGTCAAAGTATAGTAAGTCGAAAAAAGTGATTAAAAGGTCACAGTATAGCATGTCTAAAAAAGTGATGAAAAAGTCATAGTAAAATATGTCGTAAAAAGTCTGGAAGAAAATGCAAAATATAAAAAAGTGATAAAGAAAGGCTTAGTATATTATGTCAAAAAAAAGTGATAAAAAAGTCATAGCATATTTCCAAAAAGGCCATTAAAAAGTCATATCATAGTAGGCTATGTACAAAAAAGGGATGAAATAGTCATAGTATATATTGTCAAAAAAAGTGATAAAAAGTCATAGTATAGCATGTCGAAAAAAGTGATAAAAAAGTCATAGTATAGTATGTCGAGAAAAGTGATTAAAAAAAGGCTTAGTATAGTATGTCAAAAAAAAAGTTATAAAAAAGTCATAGCATAAATATTTCCAAAAAGGCCATTAAAAAGTCATAGTATTGTCATGATTGTAAGTTTCTGTATATGTTCTGTTTCCTGTTTTATTTCGAAATCTCTGGTTTTCTGCCTTGTCTTGTCTGTTTTTACTTCCTGTCTTTAGTTTTCCCGCCCTTGTGATTGTCTTATGTGTTTCATCTGTTGTCCCTTGTTAGTCCTCGTTACCTCTTGTATTTAGTCTCTGTGTTTCCCTGGTCTTTGGTCAGCTCAGTGTTCCTGTTGGTGTGGTTTCTGTGTCAGAGTGGTGTGTATTAGGCTGCCTGTTTTTGTCTCTGTGTTGCTAATTCCTGTGGTTCCTGTTCTTCTTTGTTTCTTTGTTTTTTGGATGACCTTGCTTGCTGTTTTTGGACACCTTTTGTTGTATGGATTTTTTGTTTGTGAAATAAATCCTCAAGCAACAAACTTCTGCCTGCTCTCTGCATTTGGGTCATCCATTCCCTGAAACCCTGACAAGTATATCAGGCTATGCACAAAAGGGATGAAATAGTCATAGTATAGTATGTTGAAAAAAGTCTGGAAGAAAATGTATATCCACACAATTTGTCCCAGCCCAGACTGGGGATCAATCCAAGGGTCAGAGTATAATGTGCCTATTTGGAGCTGTGTGAACCACTACACCACCATGACCACAACTGAAATATGCTGAAAACAGTCAAAATATAAAATTACAATAAGAGTGATAACATCATAGAATAGTATGTTGAAATTGTCATTGTGTAGTATGTTGAAAAAAATTATAAAAAGTCATAGTATAGCATGTCCAAAAAAGTCATAGTATAGTATGTTGAAAAAAGTCGTAGTATACTATGTCAAAAAAAGTGATAAAGTCATAGTATGGTGTGTCGAAAAAAAGTCATAATATAGCATGTCGAAAAAAGTCATAGCATAGTATGTCAAAAAAACTGATTAAAATTGCTAAAAAGTGATAGCATAATATTTCCAAAAAGGCCATTAAAAAGTCATAGTATAGCAGGCTATGCAAAAAAAAATTATGAAAAAGTCATAGTATAGCATGTCGAAAAAAGTTTGGAAGAAAATGCTAAATCTACACAAACTGTCCCACTGTAATGTGTCTATTTACAGCTTTGTGAACCACTACGCCACCATGACCACAACTGTCATAGTTTAAAATGGCAAATAGGGTGATAAAGTCATAGAACAGTATGTCGAAAAAGACGTAGTATAGTATGTTGAAAAAAGTTATTAAAAGGTCATATCACTGCATGTTGAAAAACGTTATAGTATAAGATGTCGAATAAAGTGTTAAAAAAGTCATATTATAGAATTACGAAAAAAGTAAAAAAAACGTCATAGTATAGCATGTCGAAAAAAGTGATTAAAAAGTGATAGTACGGCATGTCGAAAAAGGTGTTAAAAAGTAATAGCACAATATTTCCAAGAAGGCCATTAAAAATTCATGAACCACTACGCCACCATGACCACAAATAAAATATGTTGAAAATAGTCAGAGATTAAAATGGCAAAAATAGTGATAAAGTCATAGAATAGTATGTTGAAAAAGTCAAAGTATAAGTCATAGTATAGTATGTCCAAATAAGTCTGAAAGGACATGCAAAATTCACACAAACTGTCCCTGTCCCTGAGCCGCCATTCCCACAACTGAAATATGCTTAAAACAGTCATCATATTAAATGGCAAAAAGAGTGATAAAGTCATAGAATAGTATGTTGAAAATTGTCATAGTATAGCATGTCGAAAAAAGTGATAAAAAAGTCATAGTATAGTATGTCAAAAAAAATGAAAAACAAAATCATAGTACAGTATGTCGAAAAAAGTCTGTATAGCATATTGAAAGAAGTGATAAAAAAAGTCATAGTATAGTATGTCGAATAAAGTTATAAAAAAGTCATAATATAGCATGTCAAAGAAAGTCTGGAAGATCATGCAAACTTCACAGATAAAGCCTAAGTCACACACACACCCATTATTAACGCAGAAAAAGCTTGAAAGAAGCACTAGCCTTAAACAGCGGTGAAACACTAAAACTGTAAAAGATATCAAAAAGCTAATTCATTTTCTAATAGCTGAAGGTTTTGTTAATAGTTTAAAGCTGGAATGACATCTCTAGGTATAAAAAGGGTAACCGATTGTAAAAGATCTAAATACTTCTTGTGGTAAACATCCTCAAATAGGTTTCCAAATAAATTATATAATACATTTATAAACAAAATAGAACACACAAGTTAACAAGTCTGGAGCTTTTAGAAGCCCCGGAGTTTTGGTTATTCAGCCTTTGTTTTACTGGCAATCTATGACAAATATTTAACAGTGAAATCTAAAGTATATGAGAAGAGGTGTTGCCTTGTTACCACCAGCAGGGACACGGATCATTCTTTGAGTCTCGTGGAGGAAAATGTTTCAGTATTTTGGGATGATAATCTAGAATAACCGACCGACAGCAACATTTTAGTGATGAGCTCAAATCAGATTCATCCAGTTTTTATTAAATAAAAAAAAAAAAATCTTTACAAATTATTCAAACGTAAGACGCCAGGTTTTCTTGGATGTTTAGACATATGTTTCCTGGAAATCCTCTTTGCTTTTGACAGCATATGTTAGAAAAGGTTCCTGCTCAGTGATAGATGTGTTCAGTCACTTTGTGTTCAGACATGCTGCTGGAGCAAGGACAGCATTTGTGGCAGCCATGATGCGGTCATAATGAGCTTGATAAATAGGCCTTGGAGAGCTGCTGTGCCATCAGTGAGCAGAGGTGCTGATTGTTGCTCAAAGATGCCCCCTTGTGGATGAAGGATCAGTGCACATTGACTGAGACACTCCAAAACGACAGAGATGCTGATTTATTCATCTTTTTGATTTCATTAGCAGATGATATAAAGCAACCCAGATTTAATCTGGTTTCACAAATGCTCCAAGTATTTAATAAGTTACTAATTCTAGAGGGAAACAGGTATTATATGTACGATCTGTCTGTAATATTTGTGAATAAATTGCAGTATAAAACAGGAATTTAGTTTTACCTTAACTTTGACCTGTAACATAACCGTAGCCTAGATATTTTTTTTATAAATCTGCAATATAAATGGATTATAATCTGAATAATGTATTATGTATCATATTACTAGACTCTATATAGGACTATATTCACTCTAAAAATCACTGAACCACTGAAAATGAGGGTGTGTGTGTGTGTGTGTGTGTGTGTGTGTGTGTGTGTGTGCGTGCGTGTGTGTGTGTGTGTGTGTGTGTGTGTGTGTGTGTGTGTGTGCGTGCGTGCGTGCGTGCGTGTGTGTGTGTGTGTGTGTGTGTGTGTGTGTGTGTGTGTGTTTCAAAGATATGTTTTGCCATCTGTTGATTACTGAATCTGTGAGCTATTGACACTGCAGGTGGTGTATTTTTTTTACCACAAACACACACACATACACACATTTTTTCACTTTTTCCATGAAATTGAACAGATGTTTAACGCCACCCCCTCAATTGTACCTTGATTACTCTGTACTTCACAGAGGCCACACGGGGCTTAATGGTTAGTGCACCGGTGCTCAGAGAGATTGTCCGATGTCACTAAAAGGTTTGATATTTGCTGAGGTGTTTCTGAACTTCTTCTCACCCCAGACTGCTGCAAAAAGGATGAGCACAATGTGACCCTTTTGGCAAAGAAAAAGAAAAGGTGACAAGCAAAATAAAGATGTCCTTCCCTACCAAAAGTCAAATGTGTATCTGGAGAACAATCTCTTTTTAACTGAACCAGGACTCCATTATTAATATCAAAAGTTTGATTGATACAAACTTTTTTTTAAACTATGTAGTTTCCTTATTCCACCATTTAATCTGTTTATCTTTGACTGATTTATTTCATTACGAGCAACATTGTTTCTACTTGTCATGACATCATCTGAATCTTACAGTAAACAGGTTCTCAATGCCTCAATCCAGCACAACTTATAACTAATCAACACTTATGTTGTTACATCTGTAAATGACAATTATGGGGTTGGTAGTATAATCATCAGTGCGGAAGAAGTATTCACATCCTTTACCAATGTAAAAGTACGTACACCACAGTATAAAATACTACAAGTAAAAGAATAGATAGATGTAGATAGATAGATAGATAGATAGATAGATAGATTGATAGATAGATAGATATATCTACATACTTCTTTGTCTGTTGTATTATTATCTGTTGTTAATGTGGATGCCTACTTGTAGTCCTCCACCACGTCAACATCCTCTCCCAGAACACACAGGGTTTGTGAAAATGTCCTCTTCCTGTATACAGTTCGGTAAGGGTCACAAGATAAATTACAATATATATTTTTTTACTTTTCTCTTGCATTTTTATGTAAAAATTGTATCATTTTACCTCATTGAGCATCAAACATGTATTTGTATGAAACTATTTAAGAAGTTCAGAGGGGAAATTACTGCTAACAAACAAACAAACTGCTAACAACTCATAGTAATCTGGCTGTCAAAATATGTGAAGTATAAGTATAAAGTACAATACATAAAGTAAAATACAAGTGCCTTAAAATTGTCGGGTAAATATACTTAGTTGCTTTTCACCACTGGTCGTGTTACCATCATGGAGAAAACTGAAGAAACTTGCACAGTAAAATAGTAAAGATTTTCCAAAACATACACACATAATGAAAGAGAAATTTTCTATTTAAAAGTAATTATGTGGGAAAAAAATGCAAGAAATGTTTGAGATGAGGTAAAAACTCAAACACATAGTAAACAACAATAAAAATCAAACATTTGTATCAAATTAATTCTATCAAGTTAATTCTTATTTAGCCCACATGATGAACAATTTAATTTGCATTCTGCTCTACGGCACAGAATGTCAGATATGAACTGTAAGGCCAGTTTTTCTGAAGCCATTTAATCAGCCCTCATATTTGTGTGACATTGTTCAATAATCCGTGGTCTTATTCCTCTGTCGCTTTTGGTTTGGCTTTGTAAGTCACAACTGAAACGTGATATATGACATTTCTCAGTTGTACAGGTCAAGAACTGTTTTATAGAACAGTTTCTCTATTGAAAGCCCTCAGACATTTTGAGTCTTTACATGCTGTTCATTCTTGACAGAGGAAAGAAACCAGGGGCAATGGATCATCTGAATGCATCTCCTGCTTCCTGGGATGAATATATTAGCTCTGACAAGACAGTCCCTGACATTTAGTGATCTGTGATGATCACCATAAACCTTCATCATCAAATGTCAGACTGAAGTACTTTCCAGAGTTTGCAACTGATCTGATGAACACCACGGTTTAGAGAAGAAATACTGCAGGCCCAGTCCCAATGTTCATCCTGAGCCGTAAAACACTGAACACTTACAGACTTTAATTAACATCTACTGTGTGCTGAGCGAGAATGTGTGTGAGTGCAGGAAGGTACTAGGGCTCAAATGCTTTAATGGGACCGCTGCCCCCTTACATTTTCATATGGTATGGGGAAACCGCTATAATGTGACTTCTGTTGATGCTTTTAAAAAGCATAAAGACTCACCTATTTAAACTGGCCTTTGTCTCATGTTTGTTTTTTAAGTTTTATTTTACTGTTTGTATTTGTATGTATATTGTTATTTTATTCTCTTCTATTGCTTGTTCTTTTATTGAAACTTATGTTATAACAATTTTACTCTTGTGAAGCACTTCTGTAAAAGGTGCTATATTAACTCATAGTATTAAGCTAAATAGACATTTATGGAATATTATTTATAGAATAAAGGGTATGAGTCATTTTCCCAGATTTGAGTTTCATGTGCACCAAAGTGTGTCCCTCTGGCCGACCTCTACACTGATTTCAGAGGATGACACCTTCTAATCTAAGCTGTCACCTTGAGTATGAATACATTCTCCAGGTAGCGAATAAGCTACTTGGAGGACTTTGTGAACCTATTTTGAACAAGACTATCGCCATGTTAGCAGCCCATTGAGGCTGTACTTACGGGCACAGTGGTAAAGCTAAATGCTAATGCTAGCATGGAAACACGCTCACAGTGGCAATGCTACCATGCTAATGTTTAGCAGGTTAA
Organism: Sander lucioperca; assembly: GCF_008315115.2. Classification (NCBI taxonomy): domain Eukaryota; kingdom Metazoa; phylum Chordata; class Actinopteri; order Perciformes; family Percidae; genus Sander; species Sander lucioperca. The sequence goes on along the minus strand of NC_050185.1, from coordinate 10,284,217 downwards.
ATTGACCAGGTTCACCATTAGTGTAGCCTGTTAACATGCCAACATTTACTAATAAGCGCTAAACACAAGAGACTGACGGAAAAGTCATTAGTTTTGCAGGTAAATATTGCGCAACATACAATTTGCCAAATGAAAAGTCAGGGAACCACCAAAGTCATTAGAATGTATCTTCTAGGGACCATGAATATCTGTACAAAGTTTTATGGCGATCCATCCAATAGTTTTGAAATACTGTAGTTCAGTCTGGACCCAAATAGGCCGACAGACAGACCAACATTGCCATTCATGGAATATACACATATACAGTATTTATCTTTTAGATACCTTGACAGTTTGGATATTATAATCAGCATTTCTATACAGCAGTTCTGCTGACTCCATGTTATTGGGACTAGACTAGTAGTAATGGTTTTCAGAGATGATACATTTTACAAAGCAAAATGTGATCACGTCTAAGAAAAAAATAAGTAACAGGTGACTTTCTGAACTCCAGGGTAGGAGGAAAAGTTATGTGTCAGCATGTAAAGAAATAACACCCATACATGATGACACGCTGGTAGCTTTTGACAATCCACAAACTCTCTAAGACTAACATTAAGCAGTGCTGAGGAAGTTCGGTACATATGCCCTGATTATGCCCTCATTGAAATCCTCTGATTATGCACTGGACTGTCATCATCCATCACTGAAACTGTCTGTATATTTAGGCTCAGTGGTCTCAGAAACATACAGTATGTCCCCGGTTCTTGTCTGTCTAGTGACAAAAAAACGCTTACTTATACTCTGCATCTATGCATGTAATCCCACAAGGCCCATCATTCATTTCCTGTTTACTTGCACTCCTTTGTGGCCACTCTTCTTGACACTGTTGTTCATGAGAGAGGGGAAGATGGAGTGAGTTACAAAAGACTGGAAATCCATATACACAGGCAGACACTCTGACACAGGTCACGTTGTCTCTTTAGCTGTGCACTAAAGAGATCCAGATTTCGATTATTGAAATCAGACAAGACACAGTCCGGCTGTAATGATGGTACTGCAGCTCAAAATATATAAAACAAGTGCATGATGATGAGACAGTGTGCCCAGTGGAGCATCCACATGATCTCAACAGCAGGGCCACCAGTGTCGCCTGAGGACTGTAAGGCAAGTGCAGCTGGACTGCTGATGATTTCTTTTGGGTCATCAGTAATATTCTCTCAGCAAACTGCTGCATATGCTAGGTGGAATTAAGCTTTGTGTGCTGGTGGGTTGCTGTGGAGGAGGAGGTGTGGGGGCAGTTTGTGTGATATGGGCCATTGACTGCTTTTCCATAGCTCAGGAACAATAATGAGATTTTTTTTTCCCTTCAGAATATCAGTGCCGCCATTCAGCGCACTGATTGTGTTTATGAAATTGTGCATACATCTCTCAATGCTGGAGCAGGGGAAGGGAAAGCTATTTTCAAAACATTAGCAAATTGTTTTCTGTTATTGTGCAGAGATTGATAAGAGTATGCATTGTCTAAACACTAGTCTAGCATTACCAGACCTATCTCACGCACGCATGCATGCACACACACACGAACGCGCACACACACGGGGAAAAAACATAAAATGCATGCTTTTTTGCATATTGCTCTTTCTATTGCATATTGCTCTTTCTATCAAAAGAGAAAACAACCTAGCTAAAAAACTGTAAACTGTATAACCTTTCCTTCATACTGCCATTAAGCTGTAACTACAGTAAATCCAATTGTTTGCGCTAGTTTAGATGTATTTCTGCTATAAAAATACATTTTTAGGATAGCAATGCAATTTACCATAATGCAATTTATGTGGTTGCTGTTTTTACTTAATTCATATGTATGCCTCATGCATTTGATGTATTATTGTATACTGTGCTGCTTATGAAATGTTCATGATGAGATATAAAAATAAGCCTTGAGCTTGACCTTGCCTTTGAAATCTCTCTGGCATATTTCTCACCAGCAGATATTGTGTCAAATGACTTGAGATTTCCCACAGATCACCTTTTACCTGATAAAAACCTTTGCATGGCAGCGTTAACCAACAGAAATGCTTTAGTTCCTTCTCATGCATGGTAGGGTACAGCTCTCAGTAGTGTTTGCAGTGAAACTGATTTTCTGAGCATTTCATTGTGTTGAAAAAATGTTGTAATGTTTGTATCATAAAAGCAATACTTAGACAATGATACCATATCACATATTACACTGCGCCGTGATATGGCTCTTTGAGAGGTGTTTTCTCTGACTTGTTTTTTAAATTGATCACAAATCTTACAAATGCGGTATGAAAGCTGTTGAACTGATCTTCCCAAACACTGTTGCAAATAATACTGTATGGATTTTTTTGGGCTAATTAATGAACTGCTGGCCTTTCTTTCTAGTGGAGATCTGTGCCATTTAGACAAGGAGGTCAGTGTATTGGTGATGTTTTAAACTGGGAAAAATCTGAACGTGTTGTGTCAGAATGTCTTAGTGACTCATACTCTATCTGTTCTACTAAAACAATATTAGATTCAGCACGCCTCTTGGCCTGTTGGCAATTAACAGTCTTTTCACCTACACACATACTGTATATCTCTCATGAATCTAATTGCTGTCATAGTTTTAGGATGCCTCAGCACAGGGGGGACTGGAAATGTACTGAAATCTCACTGGGTATGGAGGTATATTTTCTTTTCCAAAATAGAGACTACAGGCTGTAATGTGAGCTTTAAAAGCCAGACATTTGCAGCACCCAGCCAAGTAATCATTAATCCATCGGTAATGATCCCATCAACACCATTACCTCCCCCCTTGGCATTTACTTTGTATTTTTGCTCTGTCCTCCAGTAATAATTGACACTCTCACCTGCTTCTACAGTCTCTTGCTCTCTAGTTTGCTCTAAGGCAGCTATTGATTCTGAAGCATCGGATCTATGGAGACAATGATGATGAACAATGAACAGACAGCTGCATCCTCTGTGATCTGGGCCAAAAGTGATGGCCTTTTAAAGCATGTAATGCCTCATCTGGTGGATAATATGAGAGAAAAGAGGGACACAATATGTGAATTTTCTGAGTCAGTTAGCTCATGGCCTCCTAGAATTTTTTTATGCACGTGGCTACATACAGCTCACGAGTCTAAACATTGGGGCTATAATTACTTTGATTCTAAAAATGACTGTTTCTTTTTCTGTAAGAAAGAGAGTCACCAGTCTGCATTTGACTCTATATTATAATATATATAATATAATATAAGTATTTAAAATTCCATCTCCATGGTAAGCATTCTGCTAAAGTTGTGTGTGACAACATATACAATAACATAATATATATATATAAACTAAATATTAAATAAGTAGGAAAACAACATCTACATGTTAATGATTGATACTTGTCTGTCAAACCTTCACAATGTGTAACAACAATTTACTAATCTTCAGACCTCACATTACATCTTATTTAACATTATTTATATAAGGGGAATAATGAAACATCAAAGTAATGGGATTACAGTTATCTCATCCCTTGGAGTTTTGATAAAGTAATTAAAAAATATGTAGATAGTGGTCATATAAAACCTAATTTAAATGTATTAACGTCATCTACAACTAATTCATTTGATCTGCAATAGGCTACATGTAAAAAGTAAAGCTTAATTTATTGCTCTTAATATTTGTAAGATATATGTTACCATGTTCAGTATTATCTCACAGTGTTTGTTAGATTGATAGACTCCTCGTAAAGATTATATGAGCTCAAGAACAATTTCTGTGAAGATGCACACAATAAAACTAATTTTTCTGAGAAAGTCAATAGTCTCACACAGCACGCTCCTGTTTGTCTCGTATCTCCACCTTCTCAAAAACAATCCAGGCACCGGTTTCACACACAAAGCTGTCCGCCTTCTTGGCTGCAGACTATTTGCCATTCCCAGAAGGTCATTTTGGTTAATGCACATTTGAGTTTTCATGGACTCTTAACTAGTTTTTAATCAGCAATTATTAGTGAATTGGAAGGCTGTGCAGGCGTATGACTCTCTGCTGGCGGGAGAGTGCCCATCAATGTCACGTCAATTTCCATGCCAAAGGCTACATTAGGCCTGGAGTCTGGGAGGAAAGAGCCACCTGAGTGCCTCATCTCCCCATCCACAGCAGTCTTCCCATCAACTATTGACTCTATTACACAGCTCTGTCAAAAGAATTTTCCGCTTCAAAAGAGGAGCAACCATTACATTGCTGCGCAGGGAGATAATTTAGTGATGCACATAAAATTAAGTGCATATCCATTGAACATTGCTCATTATTGCACTTGCATTCCTACAATACCAGGCTTCTGTGAGGATCCTGGATGTTTCCCAATCTTTCATTCATTTTCAAGGTATAAACTTGATTATTTAGGCTGATCTACTATATAAATACCTCGTCATTTTCATCTATATCTAACCTACCTGTAATTGGCAATTAAACATGCCGGCATCTCAGACTTGCTCTTAATTACCGTTAATAAATGCTGAGGGGCCCTGAGGTGTCCTCTCAGGGTGGAGGATGGGGGTTGTGAGCCTCCTGCAGCACCACATCACGGCATGAATATGCATGGCAGCCAGGCATTTTTCAGCTCGCTCCTCTGCTTTGCAGGCTGACGCACACGGAGGTGGCAGCAGGTCACTACCACTTCTTCATTACACCTCCACGGCGGCCGGAGCGTTGCTGTTACCATGCAGCTTCCTCACAGTGGCATTCCTGCACATTGTGGCTTGTTTGTGTTTGCCAGGAGCTGTCACATTCAGCCTGTTAGCACTGGCCCATGGGAAATATGCACAGAGCCGCTGGTATGAGCCGAGGCCGTCAAATGAGCCGGTGACATGCTGCACACATATTTGGTGAAGTTTGTGTGTGTGTCACTGTGTGTTTGTGTGTGTGTGTCACTGTGTGTTTGAAGCCAGGTAAAAAGTCTGTAAACACCCTGGATTTCAGTGTTTTTTGTTAAATGTCAAGCAACATAAATGTAACTTTATTGTAAGTAAAAAATATAGTACAATGTAATAAAGGAAGAGGTCACTTAAATTAGGCAACTGTGCATTTGTAATAATTATAGTTTATATATGATATAAATCATATGAATACAGGTGATTAAAACAATATTTTTACTTTAAAGCAAACTCTCATTCAACAGATATGTAACAGCTTCCTTGTCTCCGCTGTGAGCTGACATTTAGCTCCCATAATGACTGCTGATTGTCTTGCAGTGTTCCACCAAAGACCTGAATCCTCGTATTCAAGGGCCGATGAGTGTCAAGCTCTCTGATCATAATGACACTTTTAATTAGTACTTAATTAAAGGCAGGTGGACTGGAAAGGTCAACCAGTTAGGCCTGTAAGTTTAAAAACACAGACAAGTGCGAGCATTAACTGTTTGATGAATTTGTCTGCTAATTACAGTGACCAGGAATCTGGACAAACTCCAGTCAGATCTGTTAATAAAAATATACAGAATATAATAACATCACAAAGCCACAAACATTTTTCAAGTGTACTTACTATTTACATCTATATTGCTTGGGATTTGAAAAATATTCCTTATATATATTTTAAAAATCACATTTTCTTATTTTAGTTTTTTTTTTATCGCACGTCTACAGCAATTTCAGAATTGTTATTTAACCAAAGACATTTACAAATACTGGGCATACAAAACATTTGACTGGCCATATATATTTATTAACATATGTGCTGTATTCTATCTGTTTATTATACATCATGGTTTATGTGTTTGAAATGTTTGTATGTCATGTATGCACATACCTTATGACTGGGCTCCACACAAGCAAAAAAAAAAAGGAAATCAAAAGCAGCTTCTGTAAAAGTGAAACAATAGTCCAGACTGTCAGTTGGATTATTATTCTGCCCATTACACACACAATGACTTCAGCGTGATCTAAACTTCTAGTGGCTCGGCTCTGAAAAACAGAGCTGGGAACAGTATTGATCTCAGTCAGAATTATAGATCACCTTGTCTGAATGAGTGATGAAGCTGTCAGGACTGTTGCTTTCACCTGACATGCACCCACATTAAAAATCCTGATCCCTGAATTTCAATGCAGCAGTAACATTATGTTTACATTCGTAGTCTATCACAGTTAACATTACTGGTATATACAAAGATCTGATATATATATATATATATATTTTAACACAGTCAGTGGTTCATTCGTCTGGTTCACCTCGAAAAATGAATCCGATTTTTGTTTCTGGCATGTGAAATGAATTTCTTCATCTCAAATAAAAGCAGAACTAATCACACTGTGACAAACACATCAAATGTGTCTCTACTGATTTAAAAGGCCTGTCATGCAGAAGCCTTGTTTTCTCATCACATCCTCAGCCTATTCGCTGAGCGTCAGCTAATATTGATGCTCTTCATGTGATACTGCTGACAGAAAATAAAGCACTGGTGGATGCCGGGCTTTTTCTCCTGAAAGCGCTGCATCTTCCTCAGTGCGTGGAGAGACCACTGAGGGGCAGCAGAATTACACGCTTACACTTGTTTGTTCACCGTTTGCCCCAAATGCACCGTAGTGTCCGACTTCATTAATCCTGCTGACTTGTACCTAAGTGACCTGGAAGGATCCCGGTGCCAATATGCTGAGTGTGTGGTCGAGTGAAAATGTGGAATGAAAAAGCCTGGTTGTTTATAATAAACATAAAGTACACACAACAGTTCTTTTGCTCCAGTATCCAGTTATGGGATGTCAGCAGATGCTATACAGTATGGGAAGTGAATGCCTCTTTGATGTGATGGTTCACCACATAATTAGACATGATATTAAAATGCTGAGATAAATATTATCAGGTAAAAAATATTTTCCCATCTTTAGCAAATATATTACAATAAAAAAAGCCCAATGAAACAGGGAAAACAAGTCATATAACAATTCAGTTTATTTTATTTATTTTCCAGACAGACACATCAATTTCTGGACCACAGTAGAGGATGGAAACCTTTCACAGACATTTTTTGTCAATATTATTATTTGAAAATACAAATATAAAATTAGACTTTCCACATTTGATATGTGAGAGACCCCCATCCATTAATATTATTATCATTATTATTATTATTTTTTTAGTACATTTTACAACAGGGCTTAAGCAAGCCATATGATAACCTGAAAGATGCTTTCAGATGTCAGTCAAGTCTGTCTGTCTCTCGCCATAAAAAGTCGGTTAACATAAAAAAAGGGGCAAGTGTTAGGAATGGGCAGACAACAGTGAAGAGAGCTCTGTGCTCAGCCTGCAGAAACATGGAAGCACAGCAGAGCCTCACACTGCCGTCCATGCAGTCTGAAGAGCTTCCAGGCTCCCCTCTAGGCCATGCGGTCTGCTCCAAACTCGACAACACGCCAGGGGTGAACTCTCGTATTGGTGAACATAAGCTAATAATGACTATATGTAGCTGTGTGAGGATTATTCTGTATACAGCTGAGGTCTCCAGTCTAATATTGTTCAGACAAAGTTGAATGAGTGAAAACTGCAAATATATATTCATCTATCCACATATATATTGCAACTGCATGTATATATTTAGCAATGAGCATGGGTGAGATGGCAATGGTTTGGACTGAAAAGGAAATTCACCCTAAAACACGACAGTACATTTGTGCTATTTCTGTCACCTTGGAGAGTTCAGTCTAGATTTGTGAACATGAACCCATCTTTGTCATATATCCTGAATCAAGAGATCCGACACTAGAAATGGTGGTGTTATAGTGAGAGTCACTTTGTGGACTGGGAAACTAACTTTGTGGTCACTGTGACGGTATCCAGTATCTCTCATGAGATAAGGGCACATTGTCTGGTTTAAAACCATTAGCACCACTATGAATAAGCCTCTTTTGGGTATAAATGCTCAAGAACGTTCAATGAGCCTTCAAAGTCAGTCTAATTAATTAAAAATGGAGCAGAGCCTGAACCAGTCTTCGTCTGATGTCCCAGCTTTAGGGAGACAGTTGTTCTTATCCATAGAACAGATTTGAATCCAAGACAACAGAAATCACATAAGTGTGTGTGGTTTCAGGGTGGGGCTTTCCCACAGCGGATGGGATAAATTGTTTGGCCATTGCCTAGCACTTGCCTCAAGATTCAAGTTTAAATGGATACGGTAGTACACTACAAATGTCAACACCTTCCAGGTTGACTTTTTTTCTTTTTTGATAATTTTTTTTTCTTAAACCAAGACCCCTTCCCTCTCCCCAAATGGATACGCTAGTCTACTAAGATGTGTAACATTCATCAGCTGTAAACTGCTGTCAGTTTGAGATAAAATGAAATTACAGCAACAGAGCCATGCTACCTTAAAGTCCAAGCTACAGGATCACAAAACGATACAAGAGTCTGTTTTTATATTGTGTGAGGGGAAAATGAGCAATTTCATTTTAGTCTTTTAGCCACCAGGCGCTGCAAAAGTGAGAAAAACAAAATAATATATTTCATACTTGTTGCACTGTTATTTGTTTTTCAGATGAAATGGCAGCATAATTGGAATCAACTACAGCTCCTAATGAGCTTCTTGTATCGGTTTGTAGGTGGTTTGAGTTATACTTTATTTGATAAAATATTCAGATGAAAAAAGGGACATGCTGCAATTGAACAGGAGGAAGACTTTCTTTTATCTTTACACAAAAGTTGGTGCATTTAAAGACTCCTATTAGAATTATTGTTTATCTACTGTTGAGATATTTTCTGATACTAAAATGTGCAAATGAGGCAAAAATAAGCATTAATACTCAGAACGTTATTTTATGTTTTAAAATAAAGTATTTTTTTAGCTTTCCTTAGTCTTTCAAATACTAAACTTTTCCTGTATTGTCCAATGAGATTGATTACTTTTATCATTTTACAATAAAGTTTAATATGATTTTACTTGCATTACATGTGGACATAGTCTTTTGTTTTTGAAATAATACAATGTCCTGTATACTTGCTGGATTCATTGGAATATTGTGTCTAACAAAGCTGCCATTACTGTACATACTGTATGTAATTTGACAGTCTATACTGGATAAGAACAATGAATAGAGACTAATGTTATTAATTTAACAATATTCAATTTTAAGACCCCATGAGGTGAAATAAATGAAATAACTGTTAAACCTAAATTATGTTTAATTGAGATTATACTCAAAAACATAAATGCGTGCCCAGCTTGAGGCTTTATAATAGGCTTGTTTTTTTGCTTGAACACAGCTGCGTGTGTAATTCTAACAGGTCTGAATTCTGGACATCCTTTGATATGGTATTTTGAGGAAACTTTGAGCTTTTAATTTAAGTTTTGATCTAATCTTTTCTGCTCTGATTTAGGGTAGCAATGAATCACAGCGTTAGGGTGCTGGTCCAACGTCAGGACATGAGTTTGATCTATTCTATTAATCAGCCCTGATACACACCAACAGCTGCTTATAATCCTTTGGAGCTAGAGGTCTTCACAGGAGGGCTTTTTCATTTTTACAGTCTCTTATACGCCTCTATGATGTCAATATGTATGAAAAACATTGATTACGGATTAAAACAAAAACTAGTTCCCGGAATCTAAGATTAAAATTATTAGACTAATTAATGGAAGTTTTGAGAGAAATAAGAGATCAAAAACAGTATTATTTAAAAAAAAGACCTATGCCAGTGGCTTCTGGGATATATCCAAAGTGTACAAACATTAAAAGATATAACACTATGACTGATATTACGACTAGTGTGGTAATCATTGGTATGTTTCTTAAAAAAATATGAAATTTTTTTTTTACATGAAATCTTTGTCCATGACTATAGCTTGTGTCCCTCTTAAAAAAAGAATCAAATAATAACAGTTTTGCATATCTAGCGTTAGCATTTAAGGTAGTATGGCACACCCCTTTTAAAACATTCAAGGGTGGGGATCCAAATAATGCCTTGTGTACAATTCCATCTTACGGCAACGGCTTCTCTTTTGTTCATCCGTGAGAGCTTTGGTTAGCTGAAACCATGTGAGAGTGGCAAAACCAAACCAAAAAATAAAACATACAGGGAATAAATTACAATGAACCTCTATCAAAATAATTGTCTGCAAATATCAGAATGACATGAGATCATTGAGAGAAAGGTCTATCTTGACTGGTCCTAAATCCACTATTCACTACAAGTATTATATTAATGAGTGCTATATAACATCTACTTTGTAATTACAGGAGATAGAAAAAGAGCGCGAGAGGGAGAGGGGTAAATATGAGAGAAAGGAGAGGTAGAGCAAGGGAGAACAACAAAGACCACTACACTGGTATCAAAGACAGCACTCTGTTTACAAGTTAACTGTGATTTCTTTACACACTAATGAAATACATGAATGATCAACAAAAGAAGGAGGATCTCTGAGGATGGGGGATGGAAAGAGAGAAAGCAATGGATGCACAGTACATTTTAATAGTATATTACAATTATTAATATATAAACCACAAAGTATCAATAAAACTCTGATTAAACTTGAAATCAGCAAAGAAGCATCTTTCTTTTTTTCTCTTTTTTTTTTTATAGTTTTGTATTTCTTATTTTCTTTTACATTTGAACATTACAAGGTTTTTTTTTTCCTCTTTAAATTATTACTTGATCACACCTCCATATCATTTACTTTAGAAGTATCCAGCATATTTCTTTACCTGGTTGTTTTGAAATAAAAGAAATGAGACAAAAAGTGGGTAAAATGAAAACAACAGATACACCTGCAGCAGGTAAAGTACTTCAGAAAACACACCATTCATTCCATTAATGACTTTAAAAACCCGACTGGAGCATATTATTATTAAATGTTTGTCATGAGTTAAATCATTACCACACACATGTGTAAAACCTGGTGCAGCGACAGAGAGTGAATATTTCAGTGTCATATTTTAACCCTGTATAAATATCTTTAGATGAGACATAGCTCTAATATATAAAGAGATCCAAGTGTACACTGCAACATATCAGTTACTACTTCCCAAGCTGTTAACTCACCTCAAAACTCTGAAGCGTTTGTCTAGTCGAGAATACATTAACCCAAAAATCCTTCATACTATCCTAAAGCACAGGGCCGTTTTTTTTTTTAAAAGCCGACATATACATGTGCAAATAGGAAAATGGCCTGTACTTTACTACTCACAGTGCATTTATGATTCCTCGCTTTATTACCTTTCAGTGTTTTCATTTATTTTGCCACTAGAATAAATTAAACCTGCCAATAGAACTCACAAAGGCTGAGGTATGGTATCAAAATGTTTACTTTTCCTAATTCATTCATAAAAGAACGGATTCAGAGAACAAGCATTACATAAAGGCTCTAGCACAGAGCCCAGATAATTGTGTTCCAAAAAAAACGAATCAGGAACAAGCAGGGTGAAACAAACAATAACATACAACTAACAAGTTCCTCTCAGGAGTATAAAAGTGTCAGGATGCACAGAGCACTGTAAAATGCCTGGTTCAAGTTCTAATCTTCACATCTAAGTACAGTGTGCTTTGGATTAAATCTTCTTTTTGTTTCTCTCTCTCTTTGAAATGATACTGATATCTTAACAGTTAGACAAAAGATACCAATCAGGCTCTTTTTTTTATTTCTTAAAACTGTGTTGAACTAACTCACCATTTGTAAATTTGCTGGTATGACACTTGTAAAATTATTCAGCTTCAGTATTTACAGAGCAAGTGTGTTCTGTTTGTCTCTGGGGTCGTTTATACTGTCTTCCAGCAGAAAAAGTATAATAATAACTGTTTACAGCTTTTTCTTCTATTCACACGCTATAACATGTTCTTTTGACACACCATCACAAAAATATGCTATTCTCTCACTGAGTTGGTTATATGCAGTGACTGGAATAATATGTACAGCTACATTTCTTTTTCTCAAGTTTGAATTCACAATGTAGTTATATGAAATTTGTTATACCATATATATTTATTTCTAAACAACAAAAACAACACTTATAAAAAAGGACCATAAAAATATTGGAGTCCTCTTTGTATTGCCCAAAAATAGGTAATTATGGCTAACAATGAGACATCACAAGAAAGAAAACAGCTACTAAGATTTATTACTTAGATACCCTCTTTAAATTTTCCTTAAAATTTAATTTTTTTTTTTTCTCCGAGCCTCTCCACACTGAGCTTCTTTTATTTTTGTGGAAAGACTGATTGGAACATCCAATCATTTCTCCTTTACACCACAAAGATGAAGACATGACTTGCAGATATTCTTGGCTATGACCCCCGCACTTCAAACAAAATCCATTTACACAAATATACTATAAGATCAAATCAAATGACACAAAATTAAGATTAAAACTAAAATGACTCTCTAAAAACGAATCAAAACAAAAGCTAACAGAGGAAGGAAATTGGTGAATGAAATCGACGTGAAACATCATACCAAACCAGGTTGTAAAGTTATAGGAGGTTTGGATTATAGTACAGCAGTTGTTATTTTTCTGAGATGACTAACGTTTTTCTTTTCTTCTTCATATGGTTCCAACTTTCTTTTTGCCTGGGTGACACTGTAGTGCTTGAAGTTGGATAGCATCACCTGCACACAAAGCCAATTAGAAACTTCGTCCTGTCTTTCCTGGGCCACCAGTTATACTCTGCTGGGTGATAAAGAAAAACAAAAAAGGATGGCAACAGCATTAGAAACCATTCATTTCATTTGCATAAATCCTGACCGTAAATATTGTACTCACAGTGACATTTAATGACAGAAATCTGCGGTTATTAATCATTAATAAGAATTCCAAATTATTATGTTGGATGCCTACTGAGGCACAATAGTGTTAACAAATGTGCCAGCAATTATCATTAATAGCAGCAGGTCAAAACTTGCTGCAGGCGTAACATAAGTACAAATGATTACAGTAAAGAACACTCTGTTGGTGCAAGTATGTCACATTTTAAAAAGTTAATACTTCTTTAGTTACACCACTTGTTAACTTAGCAATCATGTTCACACTACTGTCGAGACTTGTAATAGTTGTAATGCTTAGCTGGGTTAATAGCTTAGCGGAAAAAACGCCATTAAACAATCATTTAAACCCATGTGTGCACAAATGAGTTCAACACACGACCACACATCACATCTACAGAAACGAGCTGCAAGCAGACGAAAAGCTCAAGACATTTTGAATGTACTACTGCACATATGAGGAGCAATGTTATAGCAATAAAGATGAGTTACAGTGACAATATAAACATGATGAAACTGAAATATTTGGTTCCTAATAGACATTTACTGCTTGGTTAATATTTAATGATTCAAGGCCATTGACTTGTTAGTAAAAAGTTTTGGATTTTATTTAAGTCCTAGCGGTGGAGAAGTGTGAGTCTGTCCTCAGAAAATAACGTGTAAGACTTCTTTTTAGGATGGAAACATTTCAACATGTACAAAAAAAAAAAAGAGAGAATAACTGGTAGTATGTGTGTGTGTGTGTGTGACTGAGGTATACACATTTCCCACAGTGAATCACACCAACAAGCTGATCATAATTGAATTTGTTTAAATCAATGATATTCTTTTCTCCCGTCGTCATACAGACCACGTCGCCAACAGAGGCCTCCTGATTTATGAAGACGTAAACCTTCGTCACACTCACCCATTACTACCAGCTCTGTCATCTTGAGGGAGGCGGATAAACAAAGAATGATGTGATGATCAACATGTATTAGATGAACATGTATTAGAGAGAGACTGATAGAAATGCACAGTAAATAAAATGCAATACCTCTGATGAGATGGCAACCGGCCACCTGTTCAATGGTATCCATTTGTAAAAGCTGTCGCAATCAACGGGCCCTAAAAGTGTACAGTTAGTGCTGTTGTCAGTATGCATTTCATGGAAAGAAAAAGTGAGTATCATATCATGAATGTGAACGTTTTGATTCAGTTTGATCATGTTCAGTAGCAGAGCACGAGACTTTTGCCATATATATATATATATATTATACAAGTGCATTGCATATTCTTGTAATAGAGAAACAGTCCACGCTGCAAAATGACTACAAGAAGAAGGACTCATTTTAAAAGATGTTAAAAGGAGTTAGAAATACTTTATGAAGTTGATAAATCATTCAAGATACAGTAACTTCTTTTTATGCTCTATGCCAACATAGTTCTCAGGTTATAATAAGCTCAGTGACAAATAGTGTAAACAAAAATATGTGAAGGAGACAATAAAACACACACACAATCCCCATCCATGCTAACATACACAGTTTATATAATCTCAAAGCATGCAGAGAATAGGATCACAAAAGCCCCTCAGTGAGATCAGTGTGTTTTTGTGTATTGAACGGTCTTCATTATATAGCTCAGTTATCAGGATACTGTGAATGTTGCTGCTGACAGGTCTGCAGAAATCCTTGGATTGAAAAGAGAAGCACTTTTAACAGCGATTATCTGTCTTTATCAACTCAATCACCTAATTGCACTCTAATTGTCTTGCATAAAAAAAACAGTTAAGATCATTACTGCTTCTTTACAGTGGCTGTTTTGATATTGGCTAAAGGGATTAATAAAATCACTGCAGCGTAAGACTGAGCGACAAATCAGCAACTCTGAAGTCAGCCATGAGGACGTGACTTATGATGATCTTACATGTATTCAGTTCAACAGCATCCTCGGTAAAAATAATGAATTATAAAGCACATTTTAGTTCTGAATCATTTCCCATTTTAATGTTCTGAATAAAGAGATCATCTCGCCGAGAGCAGAGAGCCGCAGGGCTGCTGCATCACCTCTCTGCTTTATTGCACTCTGTTTGATTCACTGGGTAATTCTCAAGTGGTGATTTAGTATGTGGTATCACAGGCACAATTTGACATTCTGTAAGGAAATCACAAAACCTGGCCTGTATTATACGGGTAAAAGACAGTATATTCTACACTGCTCTGTTCTATAAATCTGCCTTTTTTTAAGTAAATATGATGAAAAGACAAACATTTCTGTTCAGATATGATGGTATTTGTTGCATTCAAAGACTTGTTTTTACATTCTCTAACTCAGCATGGTTACAAACTGTTGCAATAATGGAAACAAATCACCTCATTTCCATCTGTAAACTATCTGCTGGTAAATCGGCTTTGAAAATGAGCCAGCCTGGTCTTTCATAACAAATATTTTGCTTCCTACACTGAGACCAACAGATTATCGCAGATAGCCAGTGGACCTAAAACAATTAATAAGAGAGGCTTTGCTTAGGAAGCAAAAGCCAATAAAATGTATTTTTCTGCTTAGCTCTGTCTTTGTTTGGATATCATAAATCAATTACACATATTTACTCATATTAGAATGAGCTATTTCATCTTCTCATGAGCTATTTTGCACATTTGCTCGCTGTGACACTATCCAACACTCAGTAACATTGCTGCTATGTAAGTCTCACATTCATTTCATCCTTGCTAAGCCGTTAAACTTAGTCCTATTGATTCAATGTAACGCACAAACTGATAAATCTCCTGTGTTATTTCTCACAAAAGAGATGCACAAAATGTGGTCTTTGGTGTTTTTTGCCCCCAACGTCTCCTCCCAGGCAGCGCGGCAATGGTTATGTTTAGGGTTAAGGTTAGGGTTAACTGCCTGGAAGGTGAAGTTGGAGGCAAAAAACACCATTGAGCACAAAACGTTGCAGCAAAACCACAATGTGTGATTCCAAAACACAAAGTAAGTCACAATTTACCATAAAATTCCATAACCAGACAAAATAATAAACATGTCTTTTACTCAACTTAAAAAAAACTACAATTATAACTTAAAGAAATACCACCAACGACTCAAATTACTCTTAATCTTTCTCGTACTTTCTCTTGTTGGAAATTCAAAATAATGAGGTGGACTATATAGTTTGGAAAGAGTGTCTTCACCCTGTAGTCTTGCAGTGCTTGTTTGCAGTACTAATGGGCTTGTTGTTATTCCTCCGCACTTAAGCCATGCATTAATTAGCTTCTTTAAGAAAAGCAGGTGTTATTTTCATAACCTATACTGTGTCACTCAGTTCAGTCATGTGAAACAGTAAAAACATGCCCCAACAAGCCTGGCCTGGCAGTGAGTAGAAGAACATAGCCCCGCTGCGCCTTGCTAGAGGCCATACAATTCCGATGCTAACATTTTAGATTAATTATTCAGTGAGGTCCAGGGTAGACTAACACACAAGCACAATAAACAAATCACTGATTGAGTCTTCTTTTGGGGAGTTTGAACCTTGTCCCTTTCGTTGACAACAAGACCATGGACATAAGAACAAATCTCTGAGCTACTACCTAAATAACACTATTTTAATTTGACTGGATATAGAAACAAATATTTGAGAATTCTGGGTTATACAGCATGTAGTCTTTGCCTGTTCTTAGCTAAGTTAGCAACACTATAACATTTATAACATAACTAGATCATGTTGCAATTATGAATCACTAATGAATTACATACTTGATCCATTTTAAGTGGCTGCGCACACAGTTATTAAAGTAAGTATACAAAATGAGATTGGAATTTGGTCTATGACTATGTCATTGACCTCAAAACTGAGATAGGATGAAATATATAAAAAAATGTCTTCATAGGAGAAGTTATAATTCTTAAACACTGTACATTAATACTTAATCATATTCTTATCACTGCATACATAATATAATATATGTGTTATAAACCACTTATTAAATGTTTATATACTGCTTATAAATGCTAAATAAGCTAGCTTTATTATTTCAGCTTGGTTTAAGTTACATTTTTATTGGCTTTTAGATGATCTCTCCAAGACTTGGGGTTATAATAAAAGAGGAACCTATTTTGCAAATTATATTCCCAAATTTTTATTAAGCACCACTATCTTGCCAGGCTATGTCTTCATTGTCACTGGGGCCTTCCAAGCATGTTGGTAGTGGCTTCTTTTTAAATACAGTGAAAGCAAAAGGCAGGATTTGCTGCACATGAACTAAACTGACCCACGGGACAAGACAGACATCTCAGTACATTCACATAGTCAGGCTGAGAACACCTATTTGTTACTGCCACCTCTACTAGCCCTGCTAGTCGTACACTTATGAGTTGACATGGCATTGGGCAGCTTACTGATCGACAAGAGGTAAAGTACAACAGCACCTGGCTGAGCTGCTACACCTGGACAAGGACACTGGGAGAAACAAAATCCAGCTTGGAAGCATTGTCCTAGTGACGGAGCAAACTCAAGCTCTGGGACAGATGGGTTTCTAAAAATAAAGGAAATTTGTTCTGGGAAGGTGACACAGAGGCTGGAGCGAGGTGATTTGTGCAACAGCTAAGGGGAATAAACATTTGCATTTGACACAGATAACTTTGAGAGCTAAGATGGGGTTTACCCTGATGTACAAAATGCTCATGGGACCTCTGAACTCAATGACAGTAGAAACCTCTGTGCAATGAAATAATCCAAACTCTTAGACTCTCCTGAATGGTTGCTTTGATTTAGGATATTTTGATCTAGTCAGTGGAAGAGTATAAAGTCCTATAATAAGTAAGCTCTACTCCTTACCATAAAAAGTCTAGTGTTACGGAGCATCACAATCATATGCAGCGTGCATTGGCTTAGGTTCTGATTTTAGTGGTGGTATTCTGACACAGAAGAGGCAAATGCAGTCAAGGTGCAGTCAGATATGACAGGCAGTCTACATCTGAGTACTCACTGTGATGCTGGGGCCAAACCCAGAGCCAGGCTGAGGGCTAGCAGCACTGATGTAGTTGCCCACAGCTGAATCCTGGCTGCTAGGTCCGTACAGGTCAGCAACAGGCCCTGGACTGTTAGCACCAGGGAAACCTCCGGGCCTTGATGGGTTGGCGCCTGCATACAAACACAACAGGGAGCAGAGCAGCTCAGAAACACTACAACGACCATCAGTACAATTCGTACTTGCTATGAGTCAAAAGGAAGCATTTAAATCAAAAGAACACATTACTGGATTCATGTTTGTCTCGAAGGACTTGCTTATAGTTCATATCACAGATATGTACTGCTTATAGAACTATTGGATTTCATTTGATTTCAACTGACAAAATGGTGCAGGATTCAGGTTTAACATGATTTCAAAGCAGAGCCAAAATTTAAGGGTGAATCCAGTACTATATTCAGAATATATTCTACATGCTGTGTGTATTATGCATAGGAGTAACATTCACTTTGTCTAATCATGCACAACACAAAACAAGCACACTGCTAGTAATATTTCCACCATGCTAATAAACTAGTAAGGTTGCAGTGTCAATGTTGCCATGCATAATGTGAAGGAGTACTTGTAAAAAAAAACATCATTAGCTGTTGAGTAAGAAGAGTAACACAGGATTATTATATTACAGATTTTACATTGAGCTTTTTGAACCCAAACATTTGATGCTACTTTATGCTTTCCTATATGACCTATGATTCATAGATACCGCCAAGAACCTATTAAAAATATTCTCCATAATTTCAGCTGTGTGCTTCAGCTTTTCAGTCTGCTGGTGTAACTTCAGGCATAAAGCAAAATAGGTAGTCAGACATAAGGAGGAGGCATAAGGGGGAAATATAAAAGCTTGACCCGACTTCATGTGCAGGACCAAACTCAGGGGGGATAAAAAAAGAAATACTGTACATGACTTACCACCTTTGCCCTGTGAGTAAGAGCAACTCAGACTAATAAATTGTTTCCAGATGCCTACTAAAGGCGCATAACACTGTCAATGCAGGAAAAAGAAACAGTCTGGGAGAAAAAAAATGCAGTGATCTCTTAACAGCAATCTCCAGTGCTGTCAGCTTCACATAACCCTCCGTCTCACCCTCATTCAAAGACAGACTGTGAAAAAAAAAACTGTATTAAAAAGAAAAATCTTCCGACCACAGAAATATGCTCGATCTCGTGTATATATGAGCTCATGAGCCCTATGATGCCTGAGAGGAAGTCTTTGTAGAACAAGTGAAGAAATATGTAACTGCAGGATACTCAGTGTGTTGATGCACACAGTATACAAACTGTAACATTGTCACCATGTTTAACATATCACTGCTCCATCTATCTAAGCTAGATTACACGTTAGGTTCATTAGAAGCACCTGAAAACATAGTCTAGATATCCGTGTAAAGCACTATAGAAAAATGAAGCCATCTCACAAAACATACATCTAGTGGAGTTGACACTGCTGTTTAACTGAAAGGACTTTAAACAGCGAGCAGCTTGTGCTCTTATCTTGGCTGCACAGCCAGCAGTAGGCTGGCTTATTATATAATTAAGGTTTTTTTCAGTTGAAATGGCAATTCTCATTTCCTACGACTGGTGCTTTTTATTAGGAGTGTGGCTCACCCCTCTCTACTAAAAAGGTATGTATAAAGGCTTTAGGCCGCCCTACACATTATTGTAGGCCCAGTTAATTTTATACAATAAATCTAGTAGGAGGTCCCTGCTCCATCTCTCTTTCAGTTAAGGGGTCCTTGGCTTAAAAAACCTTGAAGACCCCTGGACTAGAGTGTTTCTATTCATTTAGATATGTTTTATACAGAGAATGATAGTGCTAAGTCTTTCCTATGCTTCAATGTTTTGGTACTTGTGAAAGAAAAGACTGGAGAAAAAATCATTTGATGCTAGGAGTGACTTCTGTGTGTGAAGTACTTAAAGAAAAATGGGAGGCCCTGAATGAATACATGGCTAACTATACAGAACACTGTGTGCTGTGTTGCCTGAGTCTTCCAAGTTATATTTGCTTCTTTAAACTCACTTAAATGTAGTACTGAGGTTCAGATGTAGGCACTGTGTACAAGAAAAGCATTTATCAATGAGATTTGCCTTCAAACAGCATATATCCTATTCTCCCTTTCAGGCTAGCAATATGTGTGGCACAATCTTCACCTGTGGACTGAGTACTTTGTAAGGAGCAAGGCTGCACAGTAACGACATGAATGATGATGAATGAAATATGGGTAATATATGACCTATGGCTGGTAATCATCATCATAAGGCACCTAATGTATACATAAAATTCTCCTTATCTACTTACAAACAAAATTCCAAATAAACAGTACCATTGTGTTTCCATTTACTATAATGTGCTCTCTGATTTTCATATCATTAGGGTCAAGGTTGGCTACAAATATAAAGTCTATTTCACAGACAACAAGCACATAAATTGGGTTGCCTCACTCAGGATTTGAATGTGTCCTCTCAGGTGAAAAAAAGTTGTGCTTTACCAACCAAAAAAAACTCAAACAAAAAACAACCACACACCAACAGAGTCCAACAAAGTGACTTACAGCAGCTGTGGCTAAAAAAAACTGAGGTGATTTCTACCATTTCTACTCTTATTTCAACTATAATGTACAATAAATTAGCATGCTACAACCAGGCCTCAACAGAGATACTGGCACTGGTGTGTGTATCTTAGTGATGTAAAATAGTAGTAATCCTCCCCCTGCCATGCAGCTGTGTATGCATTAAAACACTTCACACTGCTTAACAGATCTATACGTATGAAAGCGTATGGTGGACTGTGTCTGTAGTGCTATCACACTTGCACAAGTGTTGTGACAATGATATTAAAACAGCAAGCCTACAAGAAACCCTTCAGAAAATCACATCTGCTGAGCTGTTTCTATACAACCCGTCTGTGGTTTTTGCCATTTGCTGTGCTAAAGTTCATACAGACAGACATTCTGTAGGAAATGCCAACATCTGCCTGGGGCAGCTGGCCAACCTTTTAACCATTAAGGGGAAAGTTGGCCCCTCACTTACACACTCACTTTGTTGTTTTCAATATGTGTTGCTATTATAGTGAAGTTGAGGTAGAGACACAATAGTGAAGGCACTAGACTGAAGGCTATGGCAGGATTCATGCCCAGCAGGGGCATGTGAGTGTCCAGAGACAGGGAACCTAACCGCTGTATGTAGGTCAACACTGTCACCTCCCACATCATATAAAGGCACTCCACTAAACTAAACCTCCTTTACTTACAACTACTTTGGATGAAATAAACATTGGTGGTATGTCATGTCAGTGCAAACATGATCATTAGCATAAAACTATCAGAATAAAAACCATAGATAAAGCATTAATTCTTCAGACTTCTGTCTGCTCTCAAAGAAACAGCATGGATTTATAATAATTGTTAGCATTGCATGCAGATACTGAAATGTCAATGTGCAGTATATTTTACTTTAAAAAGCTATAATTACATAAGGTAGATAAGAGAACAACAGGAAAAAAACACAATGAAAATGTGCTTGTGTTGTCATGGCTGTATTATTCAAAAATGTTGTCTTTTAAGTGTCTAACATCGCACCACATTTCTACTGATTTCCTAGTCAGACTTTCACACACTAATAACGCGAGCAATCATTCTTACACTTAAGATACTTAAAGTGAACACTTAACTCGTTCTTTTGCTGTTCAAAATTCACAGAAACTTGAGCTCTGTTAGAGAGGCCAGTGTACTCTCCGACATCATCAGTAGTTATTTTGTTCACATGCAAATGAAGGATTACATTCTGTATGTGTCTGCCCCTTATGTGCAAGCAGGGGCTGGAACATAACTTCACAAAGAAACAATAAATCTACATTAAACATTAAAAAGGGAGGAAGAACATGCAATGCTATTTTGTCAGCAAGATGTGTTTTTATAGTTTTTTTAAGGGAGGGATTTTTTGGGTTTCTTTAACAGAAGTAAGAGAAAATGTATAAAAAAAAAAAAAGATTAGATCATCTGCATGGAATAATGTCATGAATCAAACTGAAAAGTCCAAAAAGTGGATGAGATAGATGCGCATATACAAACCTGGGTTCTTAAATTGATCCGGGCTGTGTAGGTGCTGGAGGGGGGAGTTGCAGGCGGAGGTGGCATGCTCACTGTGCAGCATCTGAGCCGCTTGGGGCCCCAGGGAGCCATAGTCAGCAAAGGAGCAGGGCCCCCCCCTCTGGTCACTGGGCGTAGAGTAAAACCCATAATCGGGGAGGCCTGGGAGATACAGTATAGGGTGGGGAGGGGAGGGGACTCCATCATTGTGGAAAACAACTTTTTCAATGTCAAAGTCAATGTCCAGATTGTCAAGCATAGCTTGGTGTTGTGTTACACCACTTTTTAGAATACATCCTTGAGTTTTGTCTGCTCTAATTGCCCCGCCTGCCCTCCCTCCCCAACAGCTCCTACAATGTGGCCAGGCCCCCTTGGCATATGGTCCGTGTTTGACACGCTCAGCTGTATCATATACATTAGCTGTACAATTATGGATACATACTGTCTCTCCCTGAGGATGCAATTAAAGCCTTACTCTAAAACCTTGACTTGATTCAAATGGACCAATAACAATAAATACAAAATAAACATTAAGGCCACAACTTTGATATTTTGGCTTTTGTATAATTGACCTGTGTCCTCCATGTTTTTTTGCAATCATTAAGGAGTGAGATAAAACTAAAGAATCATTAAAACACAGGTCAATACATTTCTCATTTCAAACCGACAATTCTTTGGACACACCTGAAGGAAGCTTTTGTCATTTAAATGAAAAGAAACATTGTGTACACCAATCAATAATAATTTGAAGCTTTTTTGTTACCAATAGCAACAGATAAGATTTCTTTTTTGTGAATGAGATACAGACATATGTTTATTGATGGTAGGCATTCTGAAGTGTACTAAGCACCCTAAGCACGTTTCAGATTGGCCTCTTCGAATGATTCTCTCTTTGACACAGATGGGTGGATTATCAACAGTTTAGAAAATGTCTTTCAGCAATAAGTCGTGCTGGCATTTATTGCTTGTCCTCTTAATCTGAGACAAGCTGCTCATAGAAAGAGTGCAATTAAAAGAAACTGCTCCTTCTCACACCTCTTTGATAACAGAGTTAATCTACTCAGAAGGGACTGAGATTGGTGACACCGGCTTTTCCATGCTGGGTTTCCCCTGTTGCGTGTTTGGTTTTTTATTTGGGTCCTGGAGCGAATAGCCATTCAAGCCACTTCACCTCTACCCATTCAGAGTGAGACAGTCCACTTCTGCCAAATGGAATGTAAGCACCAGCCATGTTTCTCTCCGCCGATGCTTTTTAGCACTCTGATCTCACCACTTGTGGGCTGTCGGCCCACTCATCAAATTATAGGCTCCAAATACAGCAGGCTTCCCACGTACGTCACTTAATGCCTGACACATTGAACAAAGCTCAAGATCCAATCATTCCATTTACTTCACTTAGACAAATGTCACAGAACATTGATTGGCCTTGCTAATGAGGAAAACTGGATCAATGGAATAATTATAACGGGGGAAAAAACATTTGACAATAGCACAGTGTTATTGGGAATTCATAAAGAAGCCATTCCAAATATGTCACCAGATCAGAACAGTGTAGAGGCTGGAACCAAACAGAAATTACTTTGCATTTTATAATACTTTTACTATCCTTCAATAATGAACATATTTGCAAAAGTTGCTTTCATATACAATAGTATACAGTTGACCATGAACCCTGTTGTGACAAACGATCAAGAGTCTACTTGGTAAAAGTGAAGTTACAGGTGGATATAAAGGAATTGTTCACTCATGAAAGAGAAGACGTGACGACAGATAATGATAATGATAATAGTTATCATACTGTATTTATTATTTTCATTTTTATTTAGACCAAGCCCCCAAAAATATATGGGTATTAAATCAAAATATTGTCAGCAGCAAATAATTGAAGTGGGTGTCTTTAAAATTGGACAGGGAAGTTTTTCCATTTGAGATAAGGTTCTAATTGTAAGTAACTAACCCACATTAAGCTGGGCATTCGCTGGGCTGCATTTTCCAACACATTTGGGTGTCATTCAAACCAATAACCAAGGTCCCAATGACAAGAAACATCAAGCTAATGTCATTTACTCTTTAAATCTATTAACTACTATATATCGGGCAGCGCAGGTGTTGGTGAGTGGTGATCTCTTAAAAAATTAAGAGATCTTCCTAGATTGTAACATTTATCCAGGTGATGAAATTTGAGACATTTTCAGACACTGCATGCCTTTACATTGTCTGCAGGTGTGGCAGGCTCAGGTAAGAAACTGGCCTTCTCTGCCGGATAGAGGCAGCTGGACAAGAGTACGACTCATGCACAAACATGCGGGCACACATTCTCAAAGCCATATATTTTCATCAGTAGCTATCTGATCTGTTATGCAGGATGAGACTAGGCAGAGTGTGCCCACAGCTGCATTAGCATCACCGATCATATCACTGTGCCTCAGACCTCCCCACTATTAATATTCACACAATCTATCCAGAACAATGGGCCTTTCTTGGACTCCTTTTTTTTTTCCAATGGCCACTAATTGGATGTAATTACTCATCTACAAAACAAATGAGCGTGCTGAGGTTGCCTTGGAGACTAGATCAGGGGACCCAGCAGTGCGAATCGTTCGCAGGGCTTCATTTATACTGGTAATTATCCCTCCTACCCCCACCCTCTTTCCCTTTTGCCCTCAGTGACCAAAGCTGGCTGCGAGGCAATGGAGAGGGGAGTGTCTTGCAGTCATCTGTTACTGACATCATCGGGGTGGCTCTCTTTAAGTGGATAAATGCCCTGTTCTCATTCCCACTTTGCCAGGTGACTGCCTTTAAGGAGGAATCACAAACCTTGAAAGTACTGCTGCTCTTTTTCTCACTAGTTGGAAAATAAAACTAATCACGCTGATGATAAAATATAGCGTCATGCTCCCGGGCTTGTTGGGACTTCAGAATGTGAAAAATATTTTCATAAGTAAGCAAGTGTTCTGCACCAAGTTTGTCATTATCCTCATTTTAAATCCCACAGAAACTCTAAATATTAGCACACACACAATCCGTGATCCAAATGTTAACAAAACAGCAGCCTCACTGCCGGCATAAACTTTGCTCGAACCTGCTAATGTTTGGAAATTGTTAAAGGTTTGCTAAAATCAGTATGTATGCAAACACATCAGTTAAAAAGGCCTTTACTTTTCATGTATATGTCAACTATTTGAGTATATATACATCTACCTGTTATTTCTACAGACAAAAAGCAGGAAATACTGGGAATTGGGAAGTCTAAAAATCTATTAACAGAAGTTATTTTAATTTTGGCAAGGAATCATTTTTCATGCCGTCGCTCCTCCATTTCCCTCGCGGCGCAAGTGGGATTCCTTGGTGGCCATCAAACCACATCACTCTACAGAATATGTCAATAAACCTGACATACTGCTTCTCAAATTAGCTTTGAATTTCAGAGCTACCATAATTAGCTTTTCCATTTTCACCAATGTCATTTAAAAATAGCGTGAAAGAAA
Source organism: Sander lucioperca (assembly GCF_008315115.2). Lineage (NCBI taxonomy): Eukaryota > Metazoa > Chordata > Actinopteri > Perciformes > Percidae > Sander > Sander lucioperca. The sequence continues at coordinate 10,258,914 of NC_050185.1, read as the reverse complement.
CTAACAGCTCTTTTGCTGTCTAGCCTTGCTTTCACTTTCCATTTGAAATAATCTTTTCTGAATGAATGGCTGAGTAATTAACAGCACTAGACAGTCTTTTTCAGAGAGCACAGACATTTCATAAATAATACATATTTAATGTCTTGTCATTTTGTGTTCAGAGAAGCTTGGCTAATTAATTTTAACAGATGATTTCTTCTTGCATTTACTCACCCATACTCAGGCCTCTGTTTTTTTTTTTTTTTACTTTTTTTTATGCCTGCTTTTCCCTTTTCTTGCTGCTCTTCCAGTAATGGACAAACTCAACAGAGCTACTGATATATATTTACCTACAACCTTGGTTGGGGGATGAAAGAACGAGGAAATGTGAACACTGAAAACAATGTGCAACAGTGTAGTAAATCAGTGCACACTAATTTGCACACTAAATGATTTCAATGCAGATTTTAACCTGTGGGATCTGGTCTAGATGGGACTGAGAAAGGGCACTCAGTTATCGACAGTCGGCACAGATTATCCTATCGTGAGCAGGCTCAGAGCTGACAGCCCTGGCCTTTTGGCTGAACACATTTTTTCAAACATGTCTAGTCAGGCTTAAGTGGTCTGAAGAAATCTAGGACTCACTACGACTGAAATCAGAGAGTGATACTAGCTACATCTAATGGTCATTCAGATACAAAGGGAAGGACAATATGAATTATGATTTTCAGCAACGCTCACTCAGATATTGTAGGTCTAAAGATTGCCAAATCTTTTTACATCTTACAAATTTAATTTTGGGTCACTTATCTCATAAAACTGTTCAAAATGCTATCATGTATTGAAGTAGGTATGCAAGACGCTATTCAATTTACTTTGCAATCTACATGTAATTACAAATAAGTAATAGTTTGTAATAATGTCACCTCAAAATAAATGTATAATGCAAATGAAACAGAACATGCTGTACTGATTGGGAAGCATACAACACATACTGTATTTCATAACTGCATTTACAGGACTGACTACATAAATACCTTACTCCCATTAAGCCTTCAGTAAGTTTTTTTTGGAGAGTGTGTTATGTATGCAGCCCCTGGAGGGCAGAGTGGTGATGTCCCTAAAGGCCTGTGCCTGTAACCTCGGAGCATCTGCTACCCACAGCTGTGAGAGCCAGTGCTTCGTGGTGGAGGTGCAAAGGGACACTTTGCCCTCCCCGATGTGACACATCTTTCCCTGGGCCTCAGACAAAAACCCAAGCAGGATGGGCTTGGCGTGCCTGCTCGTGTTATTTTGCACCAAATACATGTAAAGAGCCTCTGGCCTCAGTGCTGAGCTCTGCAGATTAGCATCTGGGACAAATGGACCTGAGCTCACCAAGAGCCAGATTGATTAAGACCAGTGCACACAGCCAATCCTGGTCTCCTCTCAGGCACTGCTGAAGATCACAGAGCTTGTTGGGAGGAAATTGATAATGATCTTAATTTGGAAATGTCTGTCACATGAGTTTCCTTCTTTTCATTGGTGAAGAAAAAAGAGGTGAGATGAGTAAAAGAGAGAAAAGAACAAAGAGCAACAACTAACTGAGGGGAAGAATGGGCTTTTGAAAAGCATGAAGACCGCCCTGAGTCCCAATAAAACTGACTGAGACACCTCTGCAATTGATACTGCAGTCCAATTTCTGACCACAGCCAACTCTATTTCAGTTTTGAACACCTGAATAAAGTCAAACATACTGTACATAACAAGTACCCCGACCTCTAAACGCAGCTGAATGGGGCTTTGTGTACACTGCAGGTAGAGCCGAGATCTGACATTTGAGCTTTGCAGAAAGCTCAGAGGGACTCAGGAAAACACTCAACCAGAGTAGACTGGGACCTGTGAAGTTCCCTGGACTGTCAGAACCATCTGCATCACTTGCATTCTTCTCTGTTTTTATCTGACAATGCTATAGCACAGGAGATTTCAGATACGTCTACTTTAAAAGGAAGAAAACTGAATGACAACTAGCCTTCTTTTAAGAATGAGTGAAATTGTGACTGTTTCACTATACATTTATTTAAAGTCTAAATAAAGATTTTCAGTATGCAAATTTATAAGCTAGTTGCTGTTGACATAAATGTCCGAAATTATGTTCACGTATCAACTACCTCTCAGTCTCAGTTAAAGTGGAAAGTTGTGGCTCATTTATGCAGGTTCATCCTTCATATCAACAGCAGAGGTGGATTATACTTGTCCAAAATAGGAGCCCAGGTGCTGGTGCATGCATTAGTCATCTCCAAATTTGCAATTTCCTCCTTGCTGCTTTACTATGCAGATGTTCAGCCCCTCCAACTGATATTAAGTGGCTGCCCTTTGCATTCTCTATTCGGCACCCTGTAGTAGTTCATACGGGGTTCAAATCTGTGATAAAGCCATGTATGGGCCAGCACCTCTCTACCTGCAGGCGATGGTAAACTCTGTGCAGTAGCTAGATGTCTCTGATCTACTTTTTGCCTGGAGCCACAGTCTCTCAAACGTCCTCAAAAACAGGCGTCAAGACTAGTTGTCTTGTTCTTGCTCTTAAGTGTTGCAACATGCTCCTGGTAGAGATCAGGGCAGCAAAATACTACACCATCTTCAAATACAGACTGAAAACCCACCTCTTCAAAAATGATCTGGACTGACACCTCCTCAGATTCAACTTTCACTAAAATAAACATTACCTGTCCTGTCCTAGAAGTAACCACAACTCAGTGTTCCAAATGTGATAACTGGTACTTTTTCCTGCCTTAAAATGGGAAACTCTAAACTTGAACCTGCATTTTTTTTACAGTAAGGAAACTATGTTATTTGTTAGTAAGAAAAGTTATTTAGCAGAATTTAAACAAAATCTACTAGATTACTAATGTACTTACTGCAAGTATAATTTATCAAAGTTTGAAAGATGGTGCAGAGTCTGCGCCTTTAGTAACTTTTCTTGTAGTTCGCTGCAAATGGCAGGCCACAGTGAGAAGTCCAAAATACAACTTGTCATCAGCAGTGGTCTGTCATAGAAAGGTAAGTCAGCATGCTGTCATTTTGTCTGTTGAGCTTTGAGAGTAAGGTGAAAGTGCCCTCTGTCAGGGATGGAAAATGTCTTCCGCATTCACAACACTGTCTGCTGACAAACAAGCCTCACAGCCCACACAAAGGCAATATCTGCACAACTTATTTTAAAGAAACATATACAGTATCTGAATAATACCTGTGGTCCAAGTATAATTTACATATATATATTTAGGGATGTTTAAGAGGTTGATCTTGTTTTTGTTTTTTTACATTTAACTTGTTAGGTTTTGAATGCCACTTTAAGTGACACACCACCACCCCTGCATCCCACCTACTGGGCCACAGTAGACACAGTTAATAATATGTGGTGCTCTATGGGAACTGTAGGTGGAGTCAAAGCACAAAGAATCCACACTTACATCATATATATGGCTTTTCTTTTTTTTTTTTAAAACAAAAACCCTCGTCTGCACTAAAATTAGAGAATTTCGCAAAAAAGGAGAAAATAAACCACTACAATTGCTATTCCTGAGTTGATATTGTGTGCTGCAAATTAAGTTGTAAGATAGGACAGAGATGCAGCAACATCCCCAGACAATACACAGAGAGGAAGGTCAAGCCTAAACAATCTGTGTCCTCTGTTCTGTCTGTGTCTGTATAGAGAGACCACTGAATACATTAATCCATGTAACAGTATGGTATTAGCATAATCTCAAACACTTGAGAAATTATCAATAAATCATTTGTCATTCTGTCAAAAAGCCACAAACCACAGAACGAAAGACTGCACTTGTTATATCATCAAGATGCATTGGTTAAGCATTTCTCTAGAGAACATAACACTTAAATAATGGTAACAATATAACATGATACAGGGGATTTAGGTAACACCCTAGATATATGTTATAACATTCTGTTGTGATAATATTCTTGATTTGCAGACAGATTCTGCCATATACTGAGGGAGCATTGAGATTTCACTGAGTGATGTTTTGCTGCCCCGTGGCTGTTTAAGTACTCTAAAACAAACCCATGATGTCACTGTTTACCACTCTAACCCTCCCCCACCCCCCTCACCCCCTGTTCATAGTCATTTACTTGTCTCCCTTCCATTTGCAGCTGTCAGAATTAAGCTGTACATAATGGTTGCCATCACGTCTCTTGCTTCCTGGCTGCTGCTAACCCCAACCCTCAACATTCCTGCTTCTTAGTGATGTTCATTGCAATTGTTGGGCAAATTGTTTGTTTTTGAAAATGCAAAATCAAATAGCCCCGTGTGAAAGAAAGAGCATCTGATTGGCTTCCAGGGTTGCCTCTGTTGATTTGAATTTAGTGCAAATGAGGACAGGTCGGTTAATTTGTTTGTCTGTATTTGTGTGCACATGTAGGTAGAATGCATACACTACAGCCACTCGTACTGTAGCTGCCTGTGTGTTCATCTTCAGGTATCACAGCACATGACATTAGCAACTGTCTACTGACTTTATATCTGTGAGAAACTGCACAAACCAGACAACATGTGAGTTACAATTAAAACAGATTTTCACAGCTTCAACAAGCTTCCAATAGTAGTCTGATTAGGAAAGATGCTCTTCCCTAAAGCCTAGAGGCTGTGTGTTCACTCAGGGGGAGCTATTATTGACAGCTATTGAATGATCTGAAGTTGTAAGGGTGGAAAAAGCAGGATGTCTAAATGAAGCCAACAAGTCAATCAATGCTGCTGTGTAAGACAGAAGGAAACTTGCTTTCTGGTTTTGGAACAAATCTCTTGGTAAGTCTTCGTCTGTATGTAAATAAGATGTGTGCTGTAATTATGCTTTAAAATGTGTGTATTGGAAGTTGATGTCTAAGGCACTGACTCATCTTTCTATGTGAATTTTTGAACATTTGTATTTAGTCATACACTGTGGCATACAAGTGCTACAGTAGAATAAGATTCAATCGGTGTAGCAACCAGATGGCAAACAATCATTGGTAAAGTGTCAGAGGTTTAAGGTGCTTTGACTCTAAAATGATCAGGACATACCAGATAGATAGAAAAGTACATGAAAAAGTAAAGAAGAGTGGTAGAAAAGAAGAAAACATGCCTGACTTAGCGTGAATGGTTTGACTGCTACTGCTGACATTTCACTATACCTAGGTTTGCTTACCATGGATGGTGATCATAACATATATCAAACGACAAAGAAAACTTCTTAAATGGCATAGACATTATTCTTCTGACAGTCAAATAATTAGACAAAGTATAAATGTATTGCCTAGTTTCCAAACATTTTTTGAACTCCTACTATTTACCAAAATGTTTGATGCCAGGAGATTTCAAGGAAAAATTGAATTGAATTGCTGTAACCTACTTTCAGATTATTGTTCTTATTCATAATCTAAAAGGCATAGTTTGTGTAACCATATGGTTTTAATGACTGATTAAAGTGACTGAGGTGAAGGGCATCTGTATTCATTAGCCAGAGAGGGCGAGGAAACTGTCTATGGACCTTGTGAGGAGGGGATGTCTCCCGCCTGCTACAGCTTCTTCTGAACTGTTGCTGCCAGCCAGAGCACCGTGTTGGACTGTTGAAGCGTCCAGCCTCACAGCTTTTATCCATAATTCCTCGTCTGTTCTCCCTCTTTCCCTTGCTCATGCTTCAGGTAACATCCCATGGACTTGTGGGTATAAACTAACATTGCATGTGCGTTGTTTTGGTAGCTTGAATAAGCAGGGGAAGCAGCCATATGTTTAAGGCCATTAGATCCCAAGCCAAGATTCAGGCCTGCATTTTTATTTTTTTCAATGGTTAAAGCAGTATTTTTTTAAATTTCAATTGCGTGGCGACCGATAAGTTGAAGAAAAGTAAAATGTTACTTTTAAAGATTAAAATAAAGGGTTATTCTTGGGGAAATTTAGTGAAAATTGAAAGAGTTATAAGAGAAACTAACTTAAGTGATTTTGTATATTGTTTTCTTATTTAGTTTAAGTGGTTAAAATATTTGTTAACTTTTAAGTTTTATAGAAATAGAAAAATTCATATATATTATATGTGATTGCAGATTTGAATTAGTAATTATTATTGTTAAACATAAAGTCATGACTTTATTGCCTCACACAGACTGACACTGACTGTTACAAAAATGAATGTAGAGGCGAGCCGGTACCTCTCTGACTTGAGTAGGAATATTCGGTTCCATCATATTGAATGATGCCTCTTATTTTGTTTACCTCCTGTATGTCTGAGTAGTCAACAGGTTCCTATCCTAGAGACGAACAAAGACTTCAGAAAATACAGAGCTTTGAGTCACAGCTGGATAGGTACAGATCAAACTCCAAGGAGGAGCAGTGGGTTAGTGTAGCAAGAGTGTGTTAATGGCACACATTCACGTGAGGTGAAGGTGTGAAAAAACTTCTAACAGGGTTAATTAATAAACTATTAAGTAGTTTGTTGTTTACAAAATGATTTCGACCTAAACTTGCTCCTCATTGACACTGCTGGAATGTGTCCTTCTCAGGCTGTAGCTGATCATTTTTTAAAATATATGTTTTACCCAAGCGAGACTAAAGGAATGAAGCATCATCTGAATTCAATCACCAATTCATCTCTTGAATCAGCCCTCTCACCTAAAAGTTACGTTCCCATACAACTAAACTGCATTCTCAATTATGTTACGAGGGAAACGTATTTTATCCCAGATTACGTTTGTTTTTGACGTACCACAAGTACATTTTTAATCAAAGTCCGCGTTTAAAGTCCATGTACGGAGGTCAGGCTGGATGGATGGGTCACACAAACACGCAGCAGACTGCTGTTCGTGTCCCGTGTGAAACCAAAAACTCAATGTTGACTTATTTTAACTTACATATGTTAATTAACTCACGTCATGTACGTACCGTACTTAAGTTATGCAACAAACTTATTTTGACCCACACCATAATCTTTTCCTAAACTTAAACAAGACGTTTTGTTTCAATTCACGTTAACCACGTGTTTACCGCTAGCGAAAGGCTGCTACAAAGACATGTAATCTGGGATTAAATTTGTTTTCCTTGAAATGTAATTGAGAATGCAGTTTAGTTGTATGGGGTTCTTACAAAGACTACTAAAACACTGAGGGTAAAACCAACCTACACGTACAGGAGACTGGCTTAGATAATAAAACATGGCTGTTGGGCCGACACGGCTTGTGTTTTTTTTTTTGGGGCTTTTTACTGTGTCCTCGAGTATGTGTGTTCATACTGAGTGTTCATCCAGTATGTAGGGTGTAGTGTGGAGCTTAAAGTTGGGTAATTTTTGGAAGTTCATGGTTAAATGGACTGTGTTTAATGAGACATTGAGCTGCACTTTAAAATTGTCATGAGTGTCTTTTCAGAGGTTTTATCATTTTGGAAACTGTGATTGCTGGCAACTTTCTTGAGACACTCGGTACACGTGTCAGTGCTGTGTCGTGTCTGTAAAGCTTAGTTAAGTGTCTTCTGCAGAATGAATGTTGTATAGGAGCTGTAAAGCTTTTTAAGTAAGCTGTATTTTCTACCTAAATGGCTTAACAGACATTTAATAGAGGTTAGGTATTTTGGAAACTGATATTACACAGATTGAAGGGTCAAATTGTATTTTTTATGGAGGGAACAACAAGTTTTTTCTTTCATGTTTTAGAAGATGTTAACCTCCGATTTGGTGTACTATGTTTACATGTTTAAGTTTAAATGTATTATGTTGTGTTACAGAAGGTTGGTGCAACTAACATTTGGTTATTAAACATAAACAATTGAATGTTAACATTATATTTGTTTATCAATAAGATTTTATTTTTCACATGCTGACTTTAATAATGTCAGTTGAACTCATTTTCTTGACTTTTCCCATGTAGGCTCTACTCATCTATTTTTAGTGTTAGTTACAGTTACTGTATATTATTGAGTTTTCCCTACTCATTCACTAAACTTACAAAAATATTTGGAAAAATGATGCCTCCATTGTTTTTTAATCAGATCAAGAATCAAAGCAGCAGTTTTACAGTGTAAGAACAATGTTGGATTAAAACTCTACTGTGTGTGTGTACGATGCTGTCAGTCTAAACCCAAATTGTTGCCGAGTGTGTGCACGGGGGCTCGGGGGACTATGTCTATGGGGAGAAGCAGAGCAGGAGAAGTTGGAGAGAGCAGCAGCCACACAGAACATGGACAGAGCGTTTACCTGGCCCTGTGCTCTGTGGGTACGCCAAGTAGCCGCCTCTTCCACGGGCCCCCCTACCTGAGCCACGCGCTGCTGCTACCGCCGCTGCCGCCACCGGTCCGTATGCCGTCGCTGGGAAGCCTGCAGGCACATACACACACATACACACACTCATCACTTCTTGCACATGGATGAGTACGTCCCAGAGCTACAGGAGAATGTTGATACCAGCACTGAGCAACAGGATAAAACTATAGCTGTCAGAGACAGGGGCTCATGTCAGGGCGACATCTATCAGCAGACGCTTACTGAAACCACTGTGATATTCAAAACCCTGCAGATCCACTGATCCATACGCAGAAACAGAAAGATAGCCATGAGCAACTTACTGAATATCTTGTTAAAATAAAAAAACCTGTGCAGCTTCAATATACTTGTCATGATCATCATGAGGCAAATGATATTAAAACCATAGAACAAAAGCATTCATTTTTGATCATTATATTATCAATCATTATATTATCATTTAAAACTTCCTAAACAGTAGACAAACATTATTCATTCAATATTCATAATAAGTACTATAAAATCATATTCTCTCAAAGAAAATATCTATTCGACTGAAAAGGTGCAAATTCTTATTCATCCACAAAACTGTAGTAAACTGACTTTAGCAATCCACTAAGTCTCTGATTATATTAGTGAAAGCATTTGGCTCTCGGGGGTGTTTATGTCACATGCTTTGGATGAAAGATTACAGCCACTTCTGAGCTGCACAGACATGGGCATAATAGCCCTACCTCTAGGGACCATCCCTGCATTTTGTCCGGGAGTGCTCCCAATTACTGTGGGTTCTATGGAATCAGAATCATCCACTGTAATGCAAGAGGCAACGTATTCCACATTGTTTTAGTTGGGCTATTCAGGTAGAAGATAAACAGTAGAAAGAATTCTCACAATCAAATGGAGACATCTGTTGGATGATTTGTCATTCAGAAGACTTCAATCTGTTAGCTTATGTGAAGACTTGTCTCTTGTGCTTGTTTCTTTTTACGTTTAAAAAAAAAAGGTACTCCATCGGTGAGAGTTGTGAAGCTTTACGCTTTAAAAGCATTCATAACTCTGTCCAAATTGTCAGTTTATGATACACTAATAACTGAACGGCCTTAATAACATGCAAATATAAATCCACTTCTTTAGGGTCTGATTATTCCAACAAATATCAGCCTAATAATCAGTCTGTAATTAAGCCAACGCAGTATCTGGGAATTGTAATTACAGTGTTGGCCTTAATGAACACAGTAGCTGGAGGTGGCTGACAGAGGCTAGTCCATGCCCAGGGCCCAGGCTCCTCTCTCAGCACAGGAATGGGATGTCATTAGTGGTGGTGATGAGATTCCTCACTCTGGGCTCAACACCGTCTATGCCTAATCAGCCTCCTAAAATTATCTCCACAGGAAATGCTTTCCTCACTAGCAAAAAAATGATCTCCAAATTCCCTCAAATGGAGTATTTTCTTGATTTCTCTTTCAGCTGAATGCGCGTGCATGTGTGTCTTTCTTTTATGTTTTGACCATATTCTGGAGACTGTGGTTTAGACATTACAAAATGGCACAGGACAGCTCAGAGGATTATTTTTTGAATGCTGTGCAGGTGAGAGGAGCACCGGTGGGTGACCTATTTTCCGAGTCAGCCTTGTACTGCTATTCCACCAAGAGGGGCTCGCACAAAAGACTGATGAGAGGGAGGGAGGGGGAGGAGGTGACAGGGCAGGGTCAGATGAGCCGCAGCCAAAGAGAAAAACACATAGCTTTTCATCAGACGGCTGAGAAGGAGGTAATTCACAACTCTGTCGACACAATGTGACCATGGGTGTGTGTGTTGAGTGTGAGATGCCAGGCAGACAGGTGAAGAAGAGAAAAAAATGGCACTTTTCCCCCCAACTATCTAACAGCTCAGGAGAGAATAACGGACTGAGGCGGCATAGCGACAGGGGACAAGGAATACAAAAAAGACGACAAAAGGCAACTAAAATCAGCCACACTTTTGCTACTGCTGCCGCACCACACCAGGAACTGATTTCTACAGCTCAAATGATATTCTCCGCCTCTTTTCACAAAAATACAAATCAACTCTGATACTATGCTAATGATGGCCATGCACCCCTGCATTTCCACTTACAGTGTCCCCATGGTTGCTCCTCGGAACAGTGTTTCATGCAGCAGTCTCCACCTCTTTTTCCTTCTCTCTCTCTCTCCTTTCCTAAGTGCTGAATCTATCTTCCCCTCGCTGCCATTGTCATGACACCCCCAACAGACCCATTGGCTTGGAAGTTAGTTGCGGGCAAAGTTGTGGTGAGAGATTAACTTTGCAGGATTAGGTGGGTTAATTAATAGATGGCTGCTGCTCATTGTTTTGTGCTCACGCTGTAAGAAGCCACCCAAGAGAAGCGCTGCAGCATTAAATCAATTTCATGGCCCTTTTATTACTGAGGAGATAAAGCCAATATTTAGCTTTCAATTCTTCACAATTATTGGGCCCCTGATTTGCCACTTGAGTGGCTGCGCTTGGCTGGGGACAAGGACACATCTGTTTATGAGCTGTGGAGGCCCGGGGGCCTTGGTGTCCGTACTCCAGGGAACTGTCCTCAGCTTTCTCTCCTCAAGCCTGTAGCACAATTCAGCCTTCTTCAAGATTGCACATGGAAAGGAAGAAAGATAAGACCTAAAGAAAGATGAGGACTGTCAAAAATCTAATCGACATTTCATCCTCTCTCCAAGCAAAATAATTTCTCAACACAAACATTTTCAACAGAATTTCATAAAACAGATTTATATTCACAACAAAAACAGTTGTTTTAGTAAACAGTCCCTATTCAAAGCTGACTTTGTATTCTATGTCCTTACAACTCTGACATTAACTTCTTCTATTCTTCCATCCAACTCCATTGTTTCAAAAATATTGACCAACATTTAGAAATTGATGCAACTGTTACCCCTTATGTGTCCATATCCTTCCCAACCTAAAATCAACTTTCAGCTAAAGCAACTTGCCAAGCAGAATGTCATGTCCAATTGATGGTATTGTCAGTTCTGTGCTGAAGGAGCACAATGTGCATCCAGAGCACATACAGTAAGGCTCTATTTTCATGACAGTGCATAGCACATACCTGCACTTTATGCCTGTAAATAGTATTTTTCATGGGTGCACACCGGCTCTTTTCTATCTGCACCTGTATTTTGTGAGTCTCTGTGAACTTGACTGTACTGAAGTAGAAGGCAAGTCACAGTAGGGGGAGTTTCACAGTGATCAAACAGCACAGTGCAATTTTTGTGTCAAGGTTTCTTGGGATTTTTGCTTGCTCCGACTGCTTGCATAGGCCAGGTCAAAAGCTTTGTTTTTCTATTATAAAACTGCCAAAGCACTTTGCTGAATATAATACTGATTTTAAAATAGATCAAAATTAGGTGATGGGATTGGTCAAATTAATTCTAGCCCCCCATTATGACCACATATGATGTATTCCTTCTGATGTCACCATGTTTTTAAGCTGCTCTGCGGTTGCAATGCATGGTTTTAACAACAGAATTAGCAAAATTCAGTCACCATGTCCTGAGATACCCATACTGGGCCTCACATTGCCTGCCTTTGTACTCTGTGTCAATTACTCATCAGAGTATGTGTACTGTACTCAACCCTCGACAGGAGGAAGGTGAATTTTGTCATATGATCTAAACTTTTGCTAATAAACTCCTAACATTTTTGACATTACCTCTGATTTTTCTTCTGATGCACTTTTTCTGATACATTTCTGTAGATCCTTTTTTGCCATACTGCCTTTCTAGCCACTTTCTGATCCTATTACTCAGAAAACGTCATGATGAAAAGTTGTTGCATTATGCATCAATAAGGTGCTATTTATGTCCTACCAGTCTGACAACAGCTTGACTGATGTTAATGTAATCTGTACTGTTCTTTGGCCCAAAACTGCCAGCAGCAGCTCCCCCGTCATTGACAAAGGAGCTCCATCAGTCACAGAGCACTCCGCTCATTTCTGCTATAAGAAGAACTGTCAACTCTCTAATGCACAGGAGGAGCTCAGGGACAGCTGATATGTGTGGCCCTATGGATGAAGTAGCCTATGCTCACATTTTAATATCTATCTGAAACATAAAACTAATAGGGCCGTAATGTAGCACAACACTAACACATCATGTTTAGTGGTGATCTCAAATGGTGTTAAGTAAGCAACAGAACATTACACACACATTTGGAAAGTGTGAATAATGTGTAGCATCGACATTTTACTTTACCAAGATGTTTAGCTTAACATTATACCAAACTAGCAAATAAAATTACTTCAAACGAGGAGGACATTCCCAGACATGCTTAATAAATCTAGCGTAGGAGTGCACTTAACCAGGGTTAGCTTGCTGGCTAACAGAGTTTTCATGCTATGCTGGTTAACACAGTAGCTTGGTTTGGGAAAGAGGCTTGCGAACAAGCCTTTCAGCCTGAAGCGAGTCGGTTTTGGGGCCAGACAGAAGGAGTGAGACGGATGAACAGTAAAGTGCAGAGAGGAGTGAGACAGATGAACAGAGAAGGACAGCAGCTACATCAGTAGAAAACGAAGACAAAGAGAAGAAAGCTCAAAGGGAATGAGAAAATGAGGGAGAAATAAAGGCAGGACACAGGTGTCTTATTCATTCTCATGGAATTCTGTTAGGTATTTTAGACACAAAAAATATTTCTAGAGATGAGACTATACTTAATATATAAGTATAGTCTCTATATATATAATATACTTAAGAGCATCACCTGTTATAAATTGCTTTTATTCTACACCACTCAATCTACGTTAGGTGTCGTATGGTACTCTTACACAGGACAATGGGCCTCACTCACCAACCGTTCTTACAAAGAAATGTGTTCTTAAACCCCGCTTACGCACTTTTTACGACGATTCTGACATTCACTAATGTTTTCTTATCTTGGATTTGTTCTTAGCTAAGAACAAAATCTACAACACTCAAGAGCACTCTTACACACATTTGAGTGAGGACAATTTGCTCCAAATAATTGGTTACTTCATTTTATTTAATTCTACAGTTGTTTACAATGATAGTATTGTACTGTAATGTATTTCTGGTCATTTGTTGAAAAAAAAAATCATAGTATGCAAAGAAACACTAACACTGCAATTTACATCAGCAATTAAACTGAATAAATCCTGCGTTACTTGGTGATTGATCGCGCTATTTATAGGGCCACAATGGAGTGGTTTTTACTTTGTTACATTTTGCAGCAATTATCTATACTTTCTACTCCACTACATTTCTACAATGTTCCGTTACATTTTACCACTGCCAAAACGTCTTCCTGACCGTCACACGTTTGTCTCACCAGTGAAGTTTGGTTGCCAGAGATATATGGGGCACCGCTGATCCTTGCTTCCAAGCCGGCTCCGGTGCTCCAGAGCCCGGGCGCAGCGCCGCTGACCCTCGGTAATACAGCCTCCAGTAAAAGTGAAAATTAAAATGTTTGTTTTTTATTATTCCCGTTTTTAAATCATAGTTGCCTCTCCACAGCGTCGTTTACTCCTCCGCCAGGCAGCGTAAGACGCGTTCATATCTTATTTATTTGGCTGGACCTCTTCACATCTCCCCATTTTTGCTGCTTCACACACTTTATTTGCTTACTTGCATGGTTAAAGAAAATGAAACCGCCTTAAAATACAACAATGAATAAAACCAACCGCATTCCAATTCTAACAACATATTTCCGTTTTATGCTGGTTAGGATATGAACTTCTTTTAAAAGCCAGCTGGCCTTGTTTGTGGTAGTGGAGATCTTCTACTTTTACTAAAGTAAATATGTCTCTGGTTATTTGTACTTTTACTTAAGTACTGAGATTCAGTACTTCCTCAACCACTGCAATGTACAAGTCATCTGTGACAATTATCTCTTGAACGCAGTCTCCCGCTTCCCAGGAGGTGCACAGGAAATGTCATGTCCTTATATGGGAATTTGCGGGGCGTTTTCTTATGCTAATTAGGAACAACTGCAGGCGTGGGATTCATCAATCCTAAGAACACAGGTGCGAACAATTCTGCTGTTTAAGAACACGTCATGAATCCGACGTAGACTTTTCTTAAGGACTTTCTTAAGAAAATATTTAAGAGAAAACTTTTGTGAAAACTAAAGAAATAGTATAAAAATAATCTACATTCCTCACAGCAGATCTATACAGAAATATGGCGATGTTAAAATACTCCTCTAAAACTCTTACAGTACTTTAACTGTTTCACTATTATGTAAAAGTGAAGTAACAGTAAAAAAAACTAGCTATAGATGCTATAAAAACAAAGTATTCTAAGAATGATCCCCCTGAGAGTGTTAAATTATTTAAATTTTGTACAATAGCAGGCCTGGTGGAATTACACTAAGTGTAGTTAGGGCTGGGTGATAGAATAGAATAGAATAAATCTTCAATGTCCACCAAGGTGGAAATTTTTCTTTATGGCCAAAATCTTCTATACCGATATAGGTCATTTCATTTCACACGATAGATATCACAATATAGCATGTTTTCTGGTAATTCAATAAACAAATAGTCTATATGAAATTACCACAAGATAAAGGCTATTTTTGTTTACTGAGTGAATTATATACTTGACAAATGAAAAGTACTGAGTATTTTCTTATTTTATTAAGAACTTGAGTGCAAAATGAACTAAAAGTGGTCAGAAAAAAGGATCAGAACCATAGACTGTAAAAATAAGATCAGAACTTAAAGTGTCATCCAAATGACGCAAATATGTGGTGTTCGCCGGTCTTCGGTCATCGTGACAGAAACGTTTTATATATCATTTTGACGATATATCGTCATATCACCCAGCCCAGTTGCAGTGATGCATCATATTTTAGCATGTAAGGTCTTACATGTAATCTGCAAAGTATCTAATACAGTCGTCACAATGAAAATAAGTAAAAATGCTCAAATTTCAAACTTTCAGTAAGTACAGTAGCTGGGTAGATGAATTGTGTTAACTCTAAAATGTATAATTAAAAATGTAACTGCCATATGCAAAATGCATTTAATGATGAATTTAGTGATGTGTATTGATCATTTAATTAAATTGATCCCATTTAATTGATCCAAATATGTTTCCCATTAAATAAAAGATACATGGAAACCAAACAGAAGAAATGATTTTAAAAATGACTTCTGTCCGTCTGTCCAAATCTAATTACGAATCACTCATATAGGTGTCGCTGTTTGCTGCAAATTCAATGTTAAAAGTGTGAGGAAAAATATAGTAAATCATACATGAGATGCATGTTTTTCTTGTCATTCTACGACAGTAAGAGGGACAACCCAGCGGAAATAAGTCTGTTCATAAGTCATAGCAGAGGCAGTGAAGCACACTGCCGCCTTCTCACAGGAGGAGGGAGGCATTCTGTCAGAGATGGAAAACTGACTCCACTTCACATTTTGCTTCATCAATAACCTTTGATAAGATGTAGAGCAACACATAGAGACAAATAAACAAAAGAAAAAAGAAATATATTTATATCAAAGTTACTAAAGAGACAGAGACCTAGCAAGACATCGTTTCATCTCCAGACTGACAAGTGTCCCATTGTTGTCATCCTTCAGCGCTACTTTGTTGTTGTTGAAAGCATCTCTGGGTTGCTGTTATCAAAGGCATAAATCACAGAGCTGGAGAGAGCCAGGTGGCTTTCATATGAACTGCTGCACACATGCTCATGTCTCACCTCTCCTCTGATCAACGGAGACCTACAGTACACACAGAGATTTCCCCCCACATAAAATACAGAGACTGGTGTCTGGGAATGAGCCAGAGAGAGAGAGAGAGAGAGAGAGAGAGAGAGAGAGAGAGAGAGAAAGAGCATTTACATGCACACCAATAATTCAATTATAACCAGACTAATGCAATACGCGTATTATTGCAACTCTCATGTAAACACCTTAACCGGGTTATCTTACTCACATTAAGGTCCTAATCAGAGTAAGCATAACTTGATTAACAGAGCTGGGTTGCTTGTCAATCATTCAAATTAATCTTGCCATGTGTATGTCTGGTTTCTTTCAGTGTTTGGAGTCTGTGCACGCGCCACAAAGGTCACACGGTGAACAGGATGCCAAGCGGTATGTTTGAAACAGAATAGCTAGAGATGGTGGAAAAATTAAACAAAGAACTAAAATAAAATTAAACTGTAAAATGGCAAACACTAACATGAAGATGACCTATACATATATGCATCCATACAAATATGTTATTCCTTTGTTCTATTAGAATGTATTGCCACATGTCCTTTTGTCCACCAACCTGACTGCTAGACAGCTAAGCTTGGGATACATGAGGAAGTCAGGTTGCTTTACTTTAACTTAACTACACTCTTTAAGGGGCATTATGCAGATTGTACACATCCAGTTCAATTTACTTATATAGCCTGATGATGTTAACAGGGCTATCTCATCTTGAGCTTTATTTTTAACACAAAGCATGTGTTACAAAACTGGAGTAGAGCGTGACAGTATAAATGGTATAGATAGTACACCGGTATGAATCTGCCCTACGTTATGAATTTTGACTAAACCGTAGAGCCCTCCTTTTGCTTGACATAATGCAGTAAAGACCCTTACACTGAGCTAAAATAGAAACACTGTGCTGCAACAAATGTCTTTCGGTTTAATTAAAGGTATTCATTTTGAAAGATTCTGTTAGTAGTGAAAAAACAAACAAAATGGATAGCCGAACCACAAAATTGAAAACTGAATACCTACTTAATGAACAAATATCTGAATAATCAAATTTACGGATCCAACTCTACTTTTAACTATGTGAAATACAGTATGTCCTAGTAATACAATTAAGAGTAGGCTACAGTAGCTGCCTTGCAGTTGCCATACCAGTATTTTACCTCTTCAGGATTGTTTATATTGAAATTTAAAAGGAACACACCGACTTATTGGGACTTTAGCTTATTCACCGTAACCCCCAGAGTAAGACAAGTCGATACATACCCTTCTCGTGTCCGTGCGTGTTGTAACGCTGTCTGACGGTTCCACCGGTAGCTTAGCCTAGCACAGAACCTACAGGTAACTGCCAACTAGCCTACTGCTCCCAATAAGTGACAAAACAACGCCAACATGTTCCTATTTGCATGTTACAGAAAGGCTTGCTGCAAAGCAAATCACTCCGCCCAAGTAGCAGAAGTAGCAGAGCTTCGCCTTCTGAGAATATAGTTCCCAGTTTGTTTACGGTTAGAAGATGGCTATGTCTCATGTTACGTTGTTTTTTGTACACGCTGTGACTATACAAATCACACCATGTAAATAGGAACATGTTGGCGTTATTTTGTCACTTAATCAGAGCAGTAGGCTAGATGGAACGAGTTACCTGTAGGTTCTGTGCTAGGCTAAGCTACCGGTGGAACCGTCAGACAGCGTTACAACACGCACGGACACGAGAAGGGTATGTATCGACTTGTCTTACTCTGGGGGTTCCTTTAAAGAAAAACGAATATACCATTATTTATACTGTTACTAACCGTGCTTCAAATTATACCATGACCGTGATCCAAATTATACCATAACTAGGGCAGTGCCCGTTTGGAGTGTGTGCCTGTTCGGAACTGGCCAATTGCTTGGTTCCCAGCATTTCTTTTCCCCTTTTGTTCTCTTACTATAAACATGGTTATATCATTCGCGGCTCGGCTGCGGCTCATCTAGAGATTCTGCGTGTCCCCTTTTTTCGACTAGCCGTCACACATCAAGGTAGCTATGTAGCCCGGGCAGAGGAGGGAGTGAGCCTGGCTCAGCCTGCTGGGGAAGCCGCTTTAACAGTATGCAGAATGAACGGAGAAATGTGTGCAACCGCCGGCAACAAAACAACGTGCTGTTGAGCCCAAGAGCCTGGGCGTTCATCTTACATGTGTTTGTGTACGATATAATAATTTCATCATTTGCATGTAGGGTAGACAGCAATCATTTTTTGGCAGATGACCACTTTTTGGCAATCACAATCATCATGCCATACCACATAGCCCTACTAGGGACTAAAAGTCAGGTTATCTGGGCCTCTGATGCATCTATTCTGACCAGTCTTTAAATCTGTGTCTTGTTAATCCCCCAACTTCATGGAAGTGCAAAATTAAATCGCTGGAGTACGCCTTTAATCTGAGTATTCAGAGCAATTCTTAAAATAGCAATATAACACTAAAATAATAATGTGACAAACACTGAAAATATCACGGAAACTAGGGGTGTGCAAAAAAATCTATTCACATTTGTATCGCGATTCAAGCTCTACCGATTAAAAAAAAATAATTTCCGCTACACTTCAATATGATATCCCACTATCATGAGATACTGTTGCTGAGAAATGGGTTGACGTGTTGGTTAGCACAACAGCTACTCACATCAACTACTCAACTGCATTTAGTGTTTTTCCACAACAGCTGACCACAGGACATGATGTATCTCTTCATACTTTGAGCCAGGCTTTCATATGCCATTTGAGAGCTTTTGCCTTGAAACATACCTCAGGTGAATATGTGGTAATATTGTTGGTAGTGCCTTAACATACTGGCTAGACAACACCAAGACCCCTAACCTCTGCAGTATGACAAGAATAGTCAATTTTCTGTTGCTCACTGATATAATCACACATCACTTCACTACAGTATGTGTTGGTGTGTATGTGTTTGTTCTTGTTTGTGTCCCTTTGCCAAAGCTGTGGTTCTTTTGAGCCACAGGTAATGGTTTCTGTCTGTAATGAAACCATTTGGCACACTGATCCTATGCCATTAAGACTTTGTGGCTTCTGATTGGGGAGAGAAAAAGTCAATTACAGAAGTGGAGTGAGCCCAGAGCTCAGCAAAGCCTGGCTTTATGGTGGTAATTGCACACGTATCTTATACCTTTGAACAACATGATGAGGCCAGGAAGGAGATATATTTGGTAAAATTTAAACTGGGTAACCTTTCAGAAGCACAAAGAACAAAAATCCACCATGCTGGGGGAGAACTGCTGTTCCTTTACAAGACATAATCATGTACTAAAATTAGTTTGACACACCGAGTCACATCATCCTATCCACTGTACCCATTACAGTGTATTCTGAATTCATATGCCACATAAACATGTGGGCTTAGGACAGCAGTGTGTCTTGTAAAGCCACCATATAGCAGATGGTTAACATATAATGTGATTCCTGTGGATTTCTCCACAGGAAGGTCAGAGGTGAGGTTGAGCTACAGACCTGCCTTGCTGAGCTAGTAGGGACTGAGTGATTTGCTCAAGGACACTTCAGCAAGGTGGATTCTTGCTGAAAAGGGGCCTTGATCCCTGAGCCCTTCAGCTGAAGAGCAGTCTTCTGACTCACTATGTTGTCTGTTAAAACTGGCATAATGAATTGCAGATTGCCTTACCAGTTTCTATATTACATGATGTATACTGACCATATAGACGACTCTCTAGTCTAGAGGTCTAAATAAATCAACTGTAAATTAGAATTAAAGGAAATATTTAATAGGTTTTATATAATGTTGCTCACAATCCCTTAACTTGGAAATAACTCCTGCCTCCGAAACTGCAAACTACGTACACACATCACACAGCTGTACACTGGGTGTGAGTGACTGTGGTGTTGTGATGTGGTGTAGAGAGCTCAGCAAAAGCTCAGTGTCTTTTACTTCAATTCTCCGTGACAAGTGTGCATTTTCTTTGTAGCTGAAGTGCATGGCAGCATAGCATCAAAGAGGAGAAACTAGGCTCTTTATTGAAGTGCAGCCGCACTTTCGACCTCTTCTTTGTCCGCCTTCCAATGCACTTCAGTCAAAAGGAAACGGCTCCTATGCTGCAGAACTGATCTAAACACATTTTGCTTTCACACAAGCCTCAGACACACACACGCACGCCCGCCCGCCCACACACACACACACACACACACACACACACACTAGTTAAAGAAAAAGGAATGGAGAGCAAAACAATAACGTGTGAAAAAAAATGCATTTCAAAAAGAGAGGGGGAATCTGTCAGAATAGATAAGGCAAAAACATTTAAATTCTCTCACACTAAAGAAAACGTTAAAAAGAGTGACACTGGTATGTGAATGGGACAGAGTCTTGGTTCACAGCCCTAATATTCAAGGCAGTTCATGATGGTGACTTAAATAGAGAGAGACAGACAGGGAGGACACAGATGTCTGACCTTGCAGTGGTGCTTATGTAATGGTCTGCTTCAGTGCATTTAACTGCAGTGCTCCTTTCCAACCTGGGATCAGTAAAGGAAACATGTCTCTGCAGTCCAATCTCCTCTGACATCAGTTCTGACACTCAGAGAGTATGAAAAGGTCCTGTGAGCTCTGAGTGAATCAGTTGTTATGGCCCTGCCTTTGTGGTCCCCATGGAGCCAATCATAATAATTAAACTAGACTACTTAAGCCTAGTAAACAGCCTTAATTTTTTATGCATTTTAATGTCCATTTCCCAGTTCTGAGGGTGGTAGTGGAGGGGACAGATGAATGATGAAGGGGGGTAATTTTGTCTCAAATTAAAGTGAGTGCATAAAGTGTCATTTCACCATTCAAGTTAATTATGTATTTGTGGATTTGCACTGATCAGTGCTTTTGCAAGAATTACAAATGTCGAGCGGAAATAAAATACAGCTTACAAAATGTTAGTGATAATAAGAAGCACCTTTGCACACACTCTTTCATGAATATGATTTTATAGCCAAGTTAAAACAGTTCACATACTCCATTATATTTTAGCTGGCTCCATGCACTGCTGTTACACAATCTCCCACTGCTCCAGATACCAGGGGCAAGTAGGGTAACATGTGGCATGACCCAAAAATAGCACTGCAACATTGGCTTCCACTTAATTGCTGGAGCTGTACAACAATGTTTCCACATAGAGTGGAAGGAACTGTATGCAGAGGGCTGTGCTATGGTTATGAATATACTGTATGTATACACGTTCATATATGTATGCATGTGTCCCATGCACTAGGGGAAGAGTGGATGAGAGCAACTGGAGCACAGTCAGCAGGAGGGAGAGGGAAAATAGAGGGAAAGGAGGGGACAGCTGTAGACACCAAGCAAGTACCCACCTTGCTGGGCCAGGAGCTTTCGAACAGTGGGTGGGATCAAAACAACAGGCAGCAGACACTGAGCATGGTCTCACAGATACACATATTGTACTCCTCGGCCCAGCTCCATGTCTGTGCTCCTTTTCTGTCCACCTGCTGGTCTCCAGCAGTGTCTAAAGGTGGGCAGCCATGTCTGAGGCAGGCCAGCTCAAGTTTCATTTCTAGACCAGCAGCTCAACAGTCGAGACATAATGAGCTTTAGGGTTGCCACTCTGCCTCTTACAGCAGCTCATCTCCCTACCTAGACAGTGGGTCTCCATGGCAGACTGTTTGCCTGCTTCAGCGTGTGAGAATGTGTCTGCTTTCCTAGGGTGAGTTAAGACCTGGGCAAATGAGGTGAGCCATCTCTTCCACTTTCAGGAAATAGCCAGCCTTTCAGCGTTGCCTGTGTCAGAGTGCAGTAGCTGGTTTTTGCAGACAGATGCTCACGCACCCGAGGAGACACACGTGTATGTGCACGTGACCGTACTTGTGTGCATGTGAGCACACAGACAGACCAGTACACACTGCATCTACACAGGAAAATAAAACCAGAACCAAAAAACATAAATAAACGAAACCAGTGGTCCTGTAAAGCACTGAGGGGCAAGTTGGTGGAGTGCTGCTACACCTGTTGAATCCTTGTCAAGGAAAACACATACGGTACATTGATAGCGTCTATAGTGTCTCCGTTTGACACTAAAGCAAATGTACATAAAACTGTTTTCAGGGTTGTTAACAGAGAGAAGAGCTCATCTAAAATCAGTCTAGCTCTATGACTGCACACACAGAAGCAGACAGGGCGTGACATACAGTGCTGTCCGCTGACGTCAGAGCAGCACACTCACTACTGTCACAGGGAACATGGCCTGGGGAGCTCACAGAGTCTGCATGTGCAAGTGTGTGTGTGTGTGTGTGTGTGTGTGTGTGTGTGTGTGTTTGTGTGAGTGTGCAGTCAGCATTGCTGTGGAGACAGTGAGGCAGTGAGGCAGACAGGAAAGCAGAGAGAGGCCCCTGGTAAAGTCCCTTCACCTCCTCTGCCTTCATACGCAGCCCAGAAGAGTCTTTGATTGTGTCAGTTTAATGCATGTGTGTGTCCGAGTGTGTGAGAGAAAAATGTGTTGTGCATGGTCGTTCGAGTGTGTGAGGTCACATCGCTCCTCGTCAGGCCCTATTTTAAGGCCTGCGACTCATGGAGTGCCGCGGCCTCAAAAGACCCATTGGGCTAATGATCAGCCTTGGCAATTAAAGTCAATCTGTGAGTCAGTGTGGCATCAGGAGGGCCATCTGCTTCCAGCCCTGTAGCACTCACTCTGGCCTGTGGGACCACTTGCTGGGGTCACAGCTCACCCGGCTTGAGAGATGGTCACAGGATCTAAGGAACAGTCTGCTGAGTAACTCCAGTTCAATAGAGACCTGTTCTACCAATAGCACTGCTGTGTGTGCTGCCGCCGCGTCTCATGAGTGCAGTAAAAACACAAACAGTGGGATCTGTCTTATGGAGGACAATGTTGCATGCACCCATGACACAGGTAAGCTCCTCATCAGCCTCAGGCCAGTGATTTTTTCCACCTGCTCCAGTACTGTAGCCAAGAAGTGGGGTACTTTTTGTACTGAAATGGGAAATATAAGATGTCTGAGAGCTTCAGATCAGCTGATAATGACTGCACATGGTGTCCCAAACTACATCATCATCCACATAGAAAGTAATGGACTATAGCCAGCAAGAAGAGAGTTTCATTGGACAGGAAGTTTGAAACGGTGTCTTCCACACTTTTAATTAGTGGGATACTCGGGTCAACGTTGATACAATGTCTTCTCTGGATACACAAGGCTGCAACGGTACTGGAGCAATGCGAGTTGAGTTTGAGTTGAGCAAATGGAGTTTGCGCATCTGCATCTGAAGAAGACTGTGCTGAAATGAATGGATTAGATTTCCCGAAATCACACTCTAGCAGCATGTAAATACATTTTTAGTTTGTCTTTGATTCCAACATTGTGATGAATTGTTACAGAAAAGAATTCTATGCCTGAGGGCCTTTACTTTGAAAATGAGCTACAGGAGTATGCTTTAACACCATGTTAACATGGGAAAAGGTTTGCTCGTTCTTTCAAATGTTCACTTTGGCTCATCAGCAGAGCTTTGTCCTATGAAACCTTTGCTTCAAAAAGTTCATATCTCTACATAGTCCACACCTTACCATCTCCCAACAGCAGACGGTTCCTAAACCCTGGGAGGCTAACTGGTGGTTCAGGCCAATGCCCTGGGCGTGACCTCTGGTGCATTCATTCATCATATGCTTGGTTGGCTCTGCCCCAGTTTATAGGAAGCCAGGAACAGACACTATGATACCAGTTGCACAGGTCAGCAGCTCTCTTTCCCTATAGCCTACCTCCTGAGAGGGCAGCTGCTCCCTGTATCTTTATATTCTTCTCCTACAGAAAAAAGGGGGGTCAACAGCTCAGTAGCCTTAATTTTCCTATTACTTACAGTTGCATAGAGCACCATGCACCTTTTATAGGTGTAACCTCAACAACCAATGCAACATCTGTGTCGTTTATTTGAGGACAATCTATACTGTAACCACGGTTGCTAAAGTTAAAATAACTGTTCTGTTCTTTTTAGTGTTAATAACATATTCACCAATTCTCTCTCTCTAATAATTTGCTGGTTGAAAATATTCCGACAGCTTAATGTTTAGTATTCTCTTTTCGGTAGATTGTCCTGACATCTGACACGGACCCTATTTGTGGGTTTTATTCAGTTTTTCAAAAACTGTAACTTGTTTGCTTGCCTTTCACTTCACACATCAATGTACAATATGCATTTCAGCCAGATGCACGATCCCTTAAGCAATTATGGGTCAAGTAACTTGAATCAGGACAATTCGAAATGGACAGACATGTGAGCGGTTATGGCAGCCGAATCCCTCATCTTCTGCTTATGGGACAATCTTGCAGCAAACCAGGCCACCCTGCAGGTTTTAATACTCTGTCGAATCCAGAACCACCTGCTAGGCTGAGTCCTGTTCACATCCAGACAGAAAAAGTAATCTACTCTTTAAAAATGGCATTTTCTGTCACTAAGATTTGACGGAGTGTGCTGTCGTGTCTAAGGAATGGTTGGTTAGTGGAGGGACGGAGGCTACCGCACTATCCCACACTTCATATCTGACGGGGAAAGAGATCTGACACAGATGAAGCGTGTGACACGAAAAGGATATGGCAACAAGGATGGAAAAACAGATGGAAAAACCAATCCTCCAACACCAACAAACCTACCCAAAAACTGGTTAAATAGAATGTGTTGTGAGAAAGAAATATAATGTATAATATAATGTATTTGTACTGTATATATATAATTATTTTTTATATATTAATTTTTTTTAAGTGTTAAGGTAACTGGTAACCCTTCTGTGGTCATTGCACCCTTGCTACACTTACTGCTGCCCTCTCCCCTCCTTATTATTCTCTCCATTCTTTTACTACTTAAGAGGCTGACTCACAGGACCTGAATTGCTGTTTGTCTGTCATGACATCTGGAGTAGCTGGATGACTGAGTGTTATGTCTTTCTCTCACTCAGTCTGTGTCTTTTCCCTGATGGGACCCCACTGACATCTTCATCCCTGGTTTTTCAGTGTAGCATAATGACCTCCTACTAGCAACCCTAATGGAGCCATAATGGTCATTTATGCCAAGGGAGGCTCTAAGGGCACGGCTGTGGAGGCAGCGAGTCGCACAGGAAGATGGGAGACGGAGAGAACCTCCTGGTTAAGTCCCTCCACCTCTGCCTCTTCCCTTCATACACATCTCAGTCTTTGTATAAATACCACTTTTGTGTGTCGTGCGTGTGTGCATTCAACTGCTGTGTGCATTCATGTGTGTGTAATGAAAGAAACTGATACAAGACTGGTTAACAATAGAACGTACAATATGAATGTATCAGGGGTGTTTCCCTGCTTTTAATGTTCACTTCTACAGCATATTCACATGCATAATGCACATATGCACACTACATTTTCTTTTTCTAATTACATTTTCCCTCATGCAGACAAGCTTCCTATTCATGCATACATCATACACACAATGGCGTATACCACCACTCTTAAACCTCTCTTCTATATTTGCTTCTACCACTGGCAGAAATAATAATGTACATAAATTACAGTGCATGAGCTTAACTTGCACTTATTGCTATTTTCTTTCTAGCCACTTGCATATTAATATGCACAGTAAACACAAGGACCTTTCACTGCATACACTCTTAGCCTTGGTTAATCTTTAAAAAGACGACAGTTCAATGTACTGTTGTGATGAAATAAGATACTTCTTTAAATGTGGCTTTCAACGCCTTAATCACATGAGGTCCTCCAAACTAGACACCTCATGCTTTAACTGCAGCACATCTTGGGATTTTCCCCTGGGGGCTGCAAGTTGAATAATACAATAGCACATTTATCAACTAGCTAATGCTAATTAGACTGTTGCACAGAAACGAGAATAATGTACAGTAATGTTCCCTATGCTTTGTCAGATCCTGTTTTCTCTGTTTCTAGCAATACTCATTTGAGTTAAAGTAAGAACATAAATAGCATCTTATCTAATTACTGGTATTTAATTATTATCTAAATACTATTAGGTATCTATGTATAAAAACAAATAAAGGAATAAGAAAAAAACATAACAATGATATGATCTCCTCAGGTAATGCACAAACAGGCATGCCAGGAATTCAGGGAGAGCTTGAAATGAATGAAGGTGGCAAATACTGTGGCCAGGCACTGTTTCCTCCACTTGAAGTTTAAGAGAGACATTAACCAGATGCAGTAAAGCAGCTCAAAACAAGGACAGATACATTTTTCAGTACTACTACAACAATGTGAATTGTCGTCGTTTGAAGCTTTCTGAAAATCACTTTTTTTTAATGTTTGATAGAAATCAAAGTGAAGTCCTTTTGTACCTTGTTTTGATTCAAAGATACTTTCAATTTTAGCTTGCTCTTTGTAGCCTGATAAATGTTAGCTCTGAAGTCTGATAATTCAAGTCAAGTTCTGTGATGCTGATGTGCGCTGTATTTGCATACTTTGATTTTTGCCCCAGCTGCCATCCAGGATGAGCAGAGCAGTGTACTACATATTGTTTAGAGTGAATGCTACTTTCAAGTTTTCTTTTAACTAATGTGGCCATTTCTCAAAAGCAGTTATTTCATTCATGGTTTGAATGCCATAGTGGGTATGTGTGGTTATATTTTTGATAGAATATTGCAACTTCGTCACTTTAAATTGGTTTAAGTTCATATTAACAGCAAGCACTCACTGAGATGCACAATGATCAGCTACAGCTGTATGTTTATAGGCAGCTGTGTTCAATGAAATGAGAAAATGAACTGAAGCTACATGAATGACATGTTAACTACATACCTTAGCTCAGCCTAAGTGATACTGATACCTACACTCACAGATATGTACCATCCTGACATCACTCTAAAGCTATCTGACAGTGTTTGCAGGATACCTGCCAATTTTGTCATCTCACTTTAACAGCATATTTATTACGGCATCCAGTTAATGATAGGAACTGTGGCAGCTGTTTAAGGGTTGGTTCTCCCAAACTGCAAACAAAAATACTTTCTAACATAACTCTCACCTCCATTGTATTATGTTGGCAGCACAATCATGATATCTTTTAACCTAGGTAAATGAAACCAAAAGTATCTGCATGGCTAGGTAGCAGAAAATGTACAGCATAGCCCCTTTCTCACTGGACTAAAAACCCACTAACATCTGACTTTTGTCTTTAGTGGGAAAGGTTATTGTCGGCATTCGTTCCTGGGACAAATGACTCGGCAGTAGTAACGGGTATTTATCTGTTCCAGCTCTGATCGGCAATGATGGAAACAGGACACCTGGGTGGACACACTAATTTTCACCCCTTTTCCAGCACGATTCTGTACAGTGCTCGAACATCGTTCCAAATTAGTCAGCACTGAATATGAAAGAGAGACTGAATAAGTAACCAATATAAACTAGAATTACTGACTCGCGGCTGTATGCCTCCGCCAACCAGTCAAGTTGCAGTTACATCCATGGGCCCTATTTTAATGATCTAAGCGCACAGAGTGATGCACCTGCCGCAGGTGCGTTTAGGGCATGTACAAATCCACTTTTGCTAGTTTAACGGCGGAAAAAAGGGTCAGTGCACCAGACGCATGGTTCAAAAGGGTTGTACTTAGTGTCTTAATTAATCATTGGTGTTTTGGGTGTAACATGCAATAAACCAATCAGAATGTCATCTCACATTCCCTTTAAAAGTCAGGGGCGTTTGTACCTTGGCACATTGTTATTATGATGGCGGAAGTAAGCTTGTGCGTGAAGTGAAAGCACGCGAGCAGATCATATAGCACTATGCCAGCAAAACTCCATAATACTATTTCACATTGTAATATTTTTATTTTTAATGTTTTGCATGTTTGTGTGATGCTGTGCGTCCCTGTGTGTGTAACAAGCATAGTGTGCGCGCATTTTACTAATGCGCTGTTAAAATAACAATGAAATGCTGCGTTATTGACTTTAGACCAGGTTTTTGTTGATCAATGGCGCAATCACTTTCCGCTGCCTCAAGATAGCAATACGCCAAGAATGCACCTGAACACACCTCCCTGTAAGACCAGCACGCACAGATGGGCGTCGGGCTTTGCGCTGCGCCGGGTGCAAAATAGGGCCCCATGTCTGTCCAAGTAGACATTTGTGTTGAATTTGAAGAAATTCCCTCCAAGGGTCCCTGAGATATCATGTTCACGAGAATCGGACGGTCGCCGGCACGGAGGCATAAAAAGATTTAACCACTGTAACATTTTTTCACTGACCTCCATGCTGCTTTCTAGAGTTTACTGTTCACTAACCCTGTTTTCGGGCACATTTCTGACGTAGAACGTAAAACCCCAAGAAAAACAAAAACAGAAAGGCATACTCATCTACTGGTAATAGGAAATGAGTTTATTGCCTATTTGTAGGTTTAATAAATCTGCATATACACGCTCATTTTAGTGGAAAAAAGGGTAAGGGTAATAGAGAAAATATGTTTTGATTGTAAATTTGGTGAATCTACGTAATCTAAATAGTCTGTGCAGGATGGGTTTAACATGTTGCTTACTATTGTGTTCCTCTTTTCAGTAAGTTAACCTCAATTATGCAAATATGTCAATCAGCTTGATTAACAATACACTTGGCATCTTTTTTAGAAGCATTTCCTGGGTGTGTGTGCAAAGGATCTTTGGTAAAAGCAAAGATGATGCTCAATTCATAGTGAGGTTACTTCAGGGACTGGAAATGAATATGGAAATTCAGCTACAACTCAAGAGTAAAAGTGTCAGAAATATTAGCATTATTTTCTTTCCAAATCATCAAGTGCAACATCACCAGTCTGGGGGGCTGGTATTATTTGAAGGTAAAGACAGTGACAGCCTCTGCAAACTTCATCTTAAACAGTGGGAATAATGACATCCACACAGAAAACAGCAACGTGACAACACAAACATATCACATATCACATTTGCATGCATATATTACAGTCCCCCCCCCTGCTTTCATTTGACACTGACAATACCACTGCTTGCCATCAAAGTCCTGAATGTGCAACTGCACATGCTGAAAAAATGTTCTGACATTTTTCATCACAAATGGGTTTAGAAAGACAATGACTGTCACAAGTAATTGTGTATCATTGTGTTACAAGTCTCTCGGAAGAGATGGACCCTACCAATAAATTGATTGATGTAAAGCTGAGGGAAATGGGTTACTTAAACATAGTAAACAGTAAAGTTATTGTATCCACTATTACAAAAGCACTGATAAATAGAAGAAAAAAAAACAGTTCTTGTGATGTTGCTAATCATTCGTTACACCTCCGTACCATCTGTAATTCAGGGGTAATGGAAAACCTTGTTGCCTTCTTGATTGTCACTACACTTGCAGTATGTAACATCATCTTTGAAATTCAATTCCAGCTTTAGTTCAAGCATAATGCTGCCACGAGGTAAACAGCGTGTGATTACAGACTTGCATATAAAGTACAGCTTGGAACTGAGCAAAAAACAGAGAAGGCATTTAACATAAACTTCAATACTCTGTTATCAGTATGAATGCATCCTATAACAGCTAAACATCTGTCTAAAATATGTGCAAAGATTAGTTCTATGCACAAACAGAATTTCAGTCCTATAAGTGCAACCATAAATGTGTAGATTTAATGATATATTTATAATGATATTTCAAGAGGAATGTACATGAGTCTTTCAGGGCCTTATGATATTAAACCTGCAGCTATTTTTCAAATACTCCTATTTTCAACAATAAGCTGCTTGCATTTTAGTTCTGCAATTACAGGCCCCCTGAGGGTTTTTCTTTGCAACCGAACACCCTTTTGTTTTCATTCAGTGTTTCTTATCAAACTGAATTGTGTTAGGGTGAGTAGTATTTTCTACCCCGAAAACATTTGCAAAGTCTATTTTGCATTTTGATGTTTCAAAATCTGCATTGTTAACAGCAGCAGCCTTCTTCTCCAATTTATTGGCACATTATTGCACCAGCAACTGCATTACTGCTTTCTGCTGTCAGCAGATGTGTCACATGGCTATCATGTCGCCTCCATGGTTGTGGAAGTGGCATCATATAACTAAGTGTATACAAATGTTTACTATTCAATATTACTCAGCTAATATATGTCACTACACATCACTGTGTCAGAGAAACATTTTTTGACAGTGTTTGCTCAGTGTGGTTTTAGGTAACTGGTTGTTCTCTGCCGAAAATAGTTTTTACAGTAACTACTTGTTGAAACACAAATAAATACACCTGTGTGAGTTTGCATTTTGGGGAAATGCTCTGATAAATGCTCACTTGCATGGACAAGTTTTTGACAGACTGAGGAAGATCTGATTTACATCAGTAATATGTGAAGGTCTCTTAGTGCATTAAATAGTAATGATGTCTGTGCTATGATGGATTCATTTTGTAAGCAACTCACGGCATACGAATACAGACACATGGAAACATGCCGTATGTGATCGATATCAAAGGCACTTTGTGATCAATGTTGGAATTAATTGGAATTGTCACAAGGACCAGAGTGCTTAGTTGTCAGATACTGTTGAACAGCCGTTGAGCTGGTGTCTGCTTTGAGTCTAACTGGCTGCACTTAACATTGTTTTTTTAACCATGGTTGTGCATATTTCACGTGTATTTTACAATAGGTTCTGTTTTCTACACTTGCTGCAGGGATGACAGCTTTGGTTTCTCCTTTTCTGTATATGTCTTATTGAGTTTTCTTACTTAATTCAGTGTTTCTTCACTGATCAATGTTTTATCACTGTTTTATCTTGACAATTGGACAATTGCCTAACCACTTTTTTTCCTGTTAACAGTGGACCCCTGAGGTTTACTGGGTGTAAAAAAGCCTTGAAATTCTGCCCACAATTTACGCCTCTTGGATCCAGGCTGCCTGGCCTCAGCTCCATTTATTTATAGGAGTGTTTCAACAGGGTTGTGTACAGTGAGAAAAAAAGCTTTGATCCTACATTGAGGATGCTTTCCACATCTTAGTAAGGAAGGATACCAGTCAATATTTGGCCTGAGGTTATTTAATTTGGACAAGGAGTTTGATTCATACATTAAAAATTCCAATTACCCTGTCAAGAGTTGAGCGAGCCCAGAGGAGTCTGTTTTAATCATACAGCTTTATCAAACTCTTTAAATTGAGTTTAACATGGACAGGATCATACATTCTGCCTCGGGGAAGGTGATAATTTGTCCTAAACAGTAAATATTTAAAAAACCCATGTTTAAATAGAATTTCTTATACGGAATAAACACTGATTGCCCCTTTCCTTTTCAATCTCTTCTCTCTCTTTTTGTT
The DNA here is from genome assembly GCF_008315115.2 of Sander lucioperca. NCBI lineage: Eukaryota > Metazoa > Chordata > Actinopteri > Perciformes > Percidae > Sander > Sander lucioperca. Next base: position 10,227,665 of record NC_050185.1, on the reverse strand, counting down.
ATACCCAAGATCATACACTTTTTAAAACACTTTTACAGAACATGAAGGCTGGATAAATACTGATTTAAATTGTCATCTCAGATGTATGCTACACACAACAACAATCATGTACATTGATAGTCTTAAAATTCACATTCAGATCAATTAGTTTTCGAAAGAATGAGTCATTATACTGCTAACCTATTCCATTTGAGAAAATAAATGAACAGACAAAAATTGCTTAATTCCCACATTTGTATGCTACCCATATTTTCCGACATTGATGAGTAGGTGCTATTCCATTTTTTCTGTCAAATAATGTTGTGGTCAGGTATAAATCTAGCATGTGTCTGATCTGCAGGTGGTCACAGCTGGACCTCCTGCCTTACCATTCCCGAATCTATTTCAGAAAGATATTACAGAGATCTGAGCTGCTGTCAGATATTTCCCATTCCGTCTTATCAGTGGAAGGAATGATGTCTGGCACAGCAAACAAAGTTATGTGTAAATTCCTTAAATAAAGCATGAAATTGACGGGATGCCTGTCTAAGTAAGGCACCAAAGAGCCACAGGCCCTCCTGCAGCAGACAGGTACAGCTGCTCACCTCCAGACTGCACGCCTTCCATTTGGACTCCCATTAAAGTGTCCGCTGCTCTGAGTCAACACTTTTAATGCAGAAAATGACTTCATTCATTTTCCATTATAAGAACCACGTTTTAAAATCTGCCTACACAAAGCGCTGCTTATTTCTCTGCTTCTCCACAGATGAATTTGCATACATTGGGCCACGACGAAGATGAAGAACTTCACCCATTTTAGACATTTGGTCATGGTAGTGTTCAAGTATGGGATAAAAAAGACTAAGCAATTTACTTCACTATACATCAGCTTTCGAAGGGTACTTCAGAAATCCAGACACGTAACATACTTATAACCCTGCAGACTATTTGGTGACTGACATGTATATTGATGAGTGTTTGTGTATGTAAGTGCAGCACAGTCAGAACATGCACACACTTGTGCATGTTCTGACTGTGCTGGGGAGTGCATGACAGAAAACAGCAGCAACATTGATATTTTAAGAAAGCCTTTAACTCACCAGGGAACTGGTAGCTGTAGCTGGGTGCAAATCCAGTGTATCCGCGGCCATACGTTGCCACAATATTAGGGTAGCCTTTGATAGAGAGGAAAGAGATTAAAAAGAGATGAGAAGAGAACTAGATATAATGTGGATAATACATACAAATGTGATACCAACACACACACACACACACACACACACACACACACACACACACACACATATTGGGTGTGGCTACTTATACTTCTATCCACTTTGAGAGGAAAACAAATCTGGAAAGGCAGGCTTTAAAACTCCTGGGAATCCAGACTACTAACGTGTTCTCATTTTGTCAAGCAAATTCTAATGTAACTTAATACCCTGAAAAATAAAACTATAAGAATCCACATGAAATATGAGCCTAAAATAGTTAGGATTAAGTACTACATTTTGGGAACACTATTTTTCAAGTCTTGTGTGTATTATGTATTACCCTAGCTTGCTTTGGGCGGCATGTATTTATAGCTCATAATGTTGATGGTAGATTGTCAACAGATTGACATTTGCTTTGTGTGCAGTTTGACAACAAGCACCACCCTCAATCAATGGTCAACTGTCAGAATTACATTAGCCTCTAATCTTGATGTGCTGCTCTTGTTGTTTTTCTGGACATATTTTACAGAATCTCTCTTTAAAGCAAGTTACCCTTCATGGATCAATAACCTGTTTAATTATATTAGATTTTAACACACTTAAGGTACACAGGAGCCGTGGAGCAGTTAATAGAAAGGTTTTTTATTTTATTTTTTTACACTGATCCCTATCAGTAGACCTGGTGCCAAATGTGGTGCTGATTCTTAAAGAGTTTAAACCCAAAGAAATTAGAACCTCCTAAACAAATAATACTCCTCCTGGTTCTTTACTGTCTCATTTATTTTCATTTTTTGTTCAACCAAACTGTCTCAGGCATTTTTATTGCTCAGTGTAATAACACTTTATATCAGGTGCCTTGAAATGACGTCGGCATCTATTTATATTCTGTGCATCTTTATCATAGCAGAAAGGTCAATGTGTTAATATGGCTAGATGCAGATTTATTTAAAGCATAAATGTGGGCAATGATGTAAATGGACATTGCAGTTTTTTTTAAATGTGTGCACAACTGTTTGTATGTGTATTATTGTGTGTACTGTAGATTTGGTGTCAGTTTGCCGATTTTCAACAACTGGTCTGTGCAGTGTCGACAGTGTGTTCCGTTCAGCAGGCTCTCTCTAATCATTCCGGCTATGCATTAAAGCTGAGTATCCCCTCTGTCCATCATCATGCAGTGACAACTGTACTGCCCTTTCCAATCACACAACTTTGTAGCCAGGGTTCTCCTTTATGTCAGCCACTAAAATAAGATTTAAGAATATGTAGGAAACACCCTCATATCCCATTTTAATGGGGGATACTACATACAGTAAGTACATCGGTGTTAAACCAGTAGTAAAAATGCATGATTAGTTAGTCAGGGTAACCTTTTATTCAATGAAAGAGATATTTTGCTGATTTTAATACAGCTTTGTGTCTTGGCAGTATGGGCAGTGTGTGCAGATCTCCTCTGTGGCCGTAGCGCACGGAGCTCGGAGCATCGGAGGTCCGCCGAAGCCAATCACCATTCATCTGCACACACTGCCCATACAGCCATGACACAGAGCTGAAATAAATAACATCGGAAAATTATCCCTTTAAGGTAAAATTCAACTATTCAATAATATAAAACTTACTGAGGATGGAAAAATGTGACTACAAATTCTCATTTGTAAACCAAAGTCAAAGTCTGTGTGAGGGTACAGGCTTATTTAGAAGTTGTGCTGTCCCTGGATGGATGGAGAGTTACAATGAGGCCAGAAGAGGACCCAGTGTTATTAGAAAAATGTAAGAGTAGCAGATGTATTGTTCATCTGCTGTCAGGATTCTTATTACAACCACAGACCCAGCAGTTAATTAGCTGGACAGTTTTCAGACAGAAGCAGCTGTGGGCAACATATTGAGAAACGGGGTGTGAGGGAGCAAGCAGCTAGGAAGTGGGATACAGACAAAACAAGACATTTGAGAAGAGTGGGTGGGTGAGCGAGTGGGCCTGTGTGAGTGTCAGTGAGAATGTGAGCACCATCAAAGGTAATATAAACATAATTAACCCTCTAATTATGGTATATGTCTCAGTCTTTATCTGTTGTCCTCAAGCTATTATCACCTTCAACCATAAGTCTGGACTAAATTACCCAATAAGAGGAAGTCCTTTAGGCCAGGAATGAATCACTGGAGCCAACCTTGATAACTCTTTCTTCATTGTGTGTAAATTACACCTCAAACTGACCTCGGAAACCTTTTTCAGGTTTTTGTGTCCTCAGTTCTCGTTACGTTATGTACTCGTCTGATAAATTGGCTGTAGTCACATCTGAATGTCAACGTTTTCTCCTATAGACACTGCAGACTAATAGAGCTTACAGTAAATACAATATTTCTAAATAATAACTACTAAAATTAACTATACAAAGTAAATACTGTATTGCATTGCAGTTCTGGGGCAAGAATAGAGCTAGGAATGTAAACATTTTGTCCAGAGATGGCATGTATACACTTGTATGCATGTGTCTACAGCATGAAGGCGTCAAAACATATTTTGCATATTAGTGTGTGTGAGTATGTGCGTGAGTGTATTTCGGCTGTGTGTGTGTGTGTGTGTGTGTTGAGCATGTGTGTAGATGCTCTGTTCTGTATGCCTCAGAGCCTGTGCCAGCTGGAATCAGAAAGGTTGACCTTGGTCATAAATATCTAATCAGTGTTTGCTGTCCATGAAAAAGTTCAATTTATTCCTGACCCAATGGGAAAATGCCTCTCCAAGACCCTCTCTCGCAGACAAAAAGAAATGCAACTGCAAGGGAGGCGGTGAGAGGAACCTTAACCTGGTATGGATGAAGTAGGAAGGAGGCTACACCAGAAAAAAAATATATAAATCCTCCATCAGCTGCTGATGAGAAGTCATCACCAGGAAGTTACAGATGGATAGCTTTCACACAACCCCTTCATTGTTTGTTTGGTCTGAAAAGAACTGTGATATGATACAATGAAAAGCTATCACGGTCTGCAAAATATTGGATATTATGTGTTTGATACTGTCTTACTGTCAAACAGAATAAATGCCAAACTGAAATTGTTGGCTTAGATAGTGCAGCTTCTCATACTCCCTTATTTTCTGAAATGGCAAAACCACTTCCCTCGTCTGATGTACTGCATTACAATGGGTTTCACATTACGAACCGGAGAATTTGCAGCAAGATGTGTGCACTGAGTGTATAAGGAGAGGGCTACATAGAGGAATATTAAAGTGTTGGGAAAGTGGATTAAGATATGTGCTAAGTTAAGCTACCTTCTCATGAAACCCTTAGTATGTGCATACAAACAAGAGAATGGGAGAGAAAGAATAAAGAAAAAAGAGAACCCACTGTTTCTACCATTTCACTAAATAAAGCCTGTCATTGTGCTTGGCCTGGTGGCGGCCTCTTAGTGGTCTTATTTGCCTTATTAATATGCATGCTAATGTACCTATTTTATGGCTCAACAGTTCTGATTCACTTTAAAATCAATTATCCATCTGGTACACCCATACCTCGCTCAGGCTCAAATGTGTATTAATTTCAGCAAACATACATCGGGCACAACACAATAAAGATAAATGCCTCGATTAGAGGCAGTAAACAAAGGAGCTAGGGATGGCTTTAATGAGATTTGGCACAAAAGGAGCTTACACTTTCTTAAATAATGAGCCTAGGGTCCCCTTTTTCTAAATGCAAATGATATAAAGGAATGTTTCGCTGTCCTTGTTCCAATTTCATTTAGATAAGAGCGTCTCCAAACAAGTTGGCTGTTAATATTCTCACATGAGCACATCACTGCCTTTCTGCCTGCTGTCTCCCAATGGAGGGGAAAAGTGCTGTCCTCTTCACAGACACATTAGTACGTAATAAGTTCTGAAAAGTTCACTGTGCTTGGTAAATACTTGGATACAAAAACACTTGGCCAGTCTTATGTTACCACAAACAAAATGTATTATCAGTCTCATGGCAAGGTCAACCCTAGAATAACCCTGACAGTTTATGCAACTGTAGATAGATGAATAGATACATAAATATATGGACACAAAGACAGAAACATAAATAGATAGATACTATAGAAAAATTGTTTGCTGCACCTTAATATTCCTTGTTATGAAAATTATTCCACAGCTCAATAATTGGTCACTGGTTCTTATCAATTTGTTTAAATAAAATGCACCTAAATATGGCTTGCTATCGACTTTCAAAGGCGCTTTAATCATTACGTTACCTTATACAGATAAAAATGCATGACTGTGGCTCTGCTTGCACCTGCTACGAGAGGGAGGGGGAGGGCATGGCAAAATGAGTCTCTTACAATCAGCAGCATGTCTCTTTTGCTTTTGAAGGAAAAAATAAATCTTTCATGTGAGGGCAAATCCATTTGGTTGGGTCGCACATACAAATGATATGCATTGGAAATGAGACAGACAGACAGACAGACAGAAACGCACACAGAAAGACAGACAGTTAGACAGATAGATAGATAGATAGATAGATAGATAGATAGATAGATAGATAGATAGATAGATAGGTAGGAGACAGTGGGCGGGTGGGGAGGAAGGGAGGGAGGGAGAGAGTGCAATAGTGTTAAATAAAAAGGGCCACAGGCATGGGCTGGATGGTAATGAAGAGGGGTGGGCCAGCAGCTGAGGTCCCTGTAGATGAGATCTCTCTCTGACATGTGTGTCCCCTTCATTACCCATTAAGGGGGGCACAGTGATGAATCCTTAATATGACATTACACCAATTTTCCTCTTCATTTAGCCTGCTAATGTGCTGGTCTGCTCCTATATGCCCAAGGGCTGCCTGTACCAGACTCGACCAGAAATAGACCACAGTGGCCACTGGTGGCACACCTTGAAGCAGCCTAATTAGGGGCAGCGCCCACCTAATGGGGCTATCTAGACGAGAGTTTGCATAAGTTGATTTTTTTTAGAAGGTAGAAATTGATGACTGAATGGCGAGCATGTCTCACACCTCCTCTGCACCTACCCCTGAAAAATGACTTACATTTTATGTTTTTATTTGCAACCTGGTAGAACATTTGTCTTGTCAGTTCAAATTGTATGCCTAATTTTAAGCCTGGCAGATATTTTTAGCATGATTTCAAACGTATACATGTACTGTATGTCATATAAAGGATGTATATGGATCACTTGTTTGGGCATGTGTGTGTGTGTGTGTTGTTGTGTAAGCAGATGTGTGTATGACTCACTCAGCATGCCCATCCCCAGCATGAAGGCATCCATGGTGTAGGGCAGACCCCTGGCTCGCCCTCGTGTACCTGGTGGGAACATCACCTCCTTGGGCTGGGCCTTCTTACATTCTACCTATGTAGACAGACAAACAAACACATATGCACATGTTCACACACACACACACACACACACACACACACACACACACACACACACACACACACAGAGAGATACAGAGCATTAGACTGTGTAGGTACACAACCAGACAGATCTGACAGGGCTGTCTCAGCTCTTTAAGGTGGTTTTCTATTTGACTTGCACAGCGCTAGATGTTTTCCATAGAGAAAAACAAGACTGAGTCAATCTAAGCACCTCACATTTTAGAGGAAAGTCTCCAAGGAAAACTTACAATCATGCTCCTCCTGCATTAAAGCAAAGGTTATTGCTCCAGTGAGCATGTGCCCAATGCCTCGGGGAAATACAAGCTTAATACTTTCCAAGTGTTTCTGAGACATCAAGGTAGGAGAAGCTCTGTTGCAATGCCATTACCACAGTCCCGCTGTGTGGCAGTATGTCAAGTTTTTTGTGAAAGGCAGTTCTTTGTTTAATCCACACAGAATAATCACAAAAGCAATAATCTCTCTAGACAACATCTCCATGTTTCATTTAACTTAAGTTAAATGAAGGAACTTAAGCCCTTGCCAGGGCAGTGTGTTTAAAATCTAAAGCTGGTCAAAAAAGTGTGTTTTAAAACTCAATATGGTTATTTATGTGGGTCTATGGTTCTGTTTGTGCACATTGGCGTTTGTGTTATTGGTGTATGTCTGCCAGGCTGGAGTCCCTAGCGCCCGACAGTCCAATTCCACCCGCAGCACCGATTTCTCCCCTGAATTTCTTTCTCTCACACCACTTCTCACACATACAGGTTTGTTCATTTCTCATCTTGCAAGAATGACATCTCCTCCTCCTACATAACACATATCAAATGAGGGATGTGACAGGGGCAGATGAGGAGAAGGAGGAAGATGAGAGTCCTATTTACCACGTATCTATCCTATCTCGATGAATTATAGAGAAGCACGATCGGCTGACAAGGGTGGCATGGTCTTGTGTCTGTTGGTTTTCTAGGCTGAGTCGGTTCACCATGCTGCACAATCTATTTGCTCCACTGCTTGCTTGGCATCAGCCTGTCCATCTGTTTGTCTGTTTGCCTCCTGGCTCTCGGCTGTTTCTCCCTACTTCCTCCACTTAAACAGGGCTTTCTCGGCTGCTGCGATTCACATGTCATCCTGGCCTGCTGCACAAGACAGGCTACTGCGCCAGTGCTGTGTACACCTCAACCAAGGTACAGCCTGGCATCCATACAAATAGGCTCGCAACTCTGACAGGGCAGCGGTGCACATTACTATTCACACACAAACTAATTCACACATGCACAGTGGTACACACAACTGGCTATTGCAAGATGCCAAACTAAAATAAAACTTCACATCTGTACGAAGTTGCTGTGCTAAATGAATAGCACAACACGCTCTGTGTATCCAGCAGAGAGCAAGAAATGTAAAGATGGGACCCTAATGAAAAAGGTTTCTATCACAGAGGGAAAGTTGCTGCGTTGCAGAGCTGTGATTTGTTGCTGTTAGCAGCCTTTTTATTTGAAGCAGACCAACTAAAGTACACAGTTCCCTCAGCCACTTTGTAGCTGTCACAGCTACTCTGCCCTCCTTGCTCGCCTGGAATGGTTTGACATTGTGCTGAAGAGAGTACAGGCGCTCTCATCGTCAGGGAATGACCCCCGGCATGAAAGTAGGAACTGGGTGGGACAAATGGGTCCATTAGAAATCTCTGTACACTGCTGAGATATTCACATGTTCACATAGCTGGGTGACAAATACAGTCTAGTTCAGAGAGAGTGTCTGCTCAGCCTCCTACAGCAGCCACAGCCACATCCAACGAGTTGGACGCTCAGGTAGCCTGCTGGGAGTAAGACAGACCCGGGTGTGAGTCATGCCTACATGCTCTCAGATGCGGATCTTTGATATTCAGAGAGAGGGCTTCTTGTCATGGATTTAAAACAAGCCAGGAACCAAGATCTGTGGTGATACAAGTGTGGGGGTGTTCACCTGCTTCAAACACACAGGAGTGTGTGAGGGAGATGAGGCAGGCGCTTTCAAGAGTGAACTAAGTCAAAGAGAGAGGAACAGAGAGGACGACAAGACAATTCTGAGCCTGACAATGAAGCACTGCAAAGGTTCAGTAGTTGTGAATGCCGGGATTCATATTCTTCCATGTGGGAACTTTGACAGACTGAACCTTTTGCCACATGAACTGTGGGAAAACATTATTTATACATTTACATACATTTATGAGCTCTCATTTTAACTGCAAGTATAGTGCTGAACTGTGGCTTGTGTAACTTGTCTTGGACTCTTGATGTTATAATGGCAGCACCACATAGTGTTGTGAAAAGTATCACAATCCACAATGTAGACATTGTGAATGGATGTGTTTGAGCACCATTGTGCCAGTGAAAATGGCATCCATTAAACCTGCCTTGCCTTCACAGCCAGATCATTTTTCACACACACACACACACACACACACACACACACACACACACACAAACACACACACACACACACACACAGACACACACACACACACACACACACACTTGCAAGACAGCTGACTGTGAAAGTGAATCGTTCCCACAGTGTTGACAAGGTATGGTTACCTCAACCTGCGTGCTCTCAACATACTGTATATCGAGATGTTTTCTCCTACTCCGCTGCACTGACATACTGCAGTTGATAGCTTATCTTTGAGATTTGTGTCACTGTAGCACAAGATAAAGTCAGGGGAGGGAGGAAACAGAAATTAACTCTAAAAGTTTAAATTCATATTTTGAGTAAGTTATTTGAAATACTGATCGTGATTGCTTGAACGGCTAAGTTAGAACAACTAGGAAGTCTTTACTGTGTTAGTTTGAATGATTCAGTCATTCAGACTTCATCACGCCACATACAACTGTTAAAAAAAGTCCTTGGATCTCGTCCAAGCAACCTGCAGCCCAGTTTGTCAGGAGTAAAAAGTAATCCAAACCAACAACAGGAAATTAACCCCAAAACGCAGCGTGCTATAAGGAGACAGATGTTGATATATAGTAGCCTGTGGATACTGGAAGTAATTACTGATGCTCATATTTACCACATATACCACGTATTTTTGTTTAAGTCTTCTAACTGGAATAATGCCCAGTTAAAAGTTTAGTCATAAGGCTTCTTTCTGTATTCATTTTATTCATCTGTTTGTACATTTCAAAGTACTATTTAAACATTGTTAAATAGGAAAACAAATACAAAATATGTAATGTTTCAAAATAGGGTATCTTGCTAAAGCGATTTTGCAGCCCGTGTCCTTGGTAAAGCTTTTAAATTCTGGGTGAGATAAATAAACAACAAATTAAATCATTGATACATTTCATATCACCTCTATGATAATTCAGTGCCATTGCAGAACATTTCATGTTGTTCTGCTACTGTCTTGTTCTGGTTATGAAATCTGGATTTTTTGAGGTTATTCTTTCAAAAATAATCATCTACCAATAACCAAGGTTGATATTAAAGTTATGAGGTGCACATACTATATGCAAACAGACATATGGCAACAGGTACTTGCAGAACCTCACAAGCATTCCTTGATCAGTGTAGTAACCATTTTTGTATTCATGTGCAAACCCTTTGATACAGAGCAAAGAAACACTTTAGTTATGACCTTTTCAATA